>NW_024884364.1:44874393-44928061 GCF_019232065.1 Centrocercus urophasianus | reverse complement strand
ATTAGTGCCTAATTCACCTAAGTGTGATTTTGCCTTTCTTGAGTATGCTGTTACTACTACTTTTAAATTGTTTAGGATAATATTAGTGCTTGAGGAGATAATGGGTTTTTGGTTGCTAATGTTGTTTAGGAGTTTATTGTTCCCGTGCATTTTACGGCATGTATTTCTCAAAGCTTTTAATCATTATTTTACCATTTTATTTATCATCATTTATTAATCATTTTGTCTTAATTTTATCATATCTCTAACTTTTGCTTTTTTGTGTTATTATATCAGTTTTTCAAGAGAGAAGCAAATTCCCGGTGCAGCACAAAAAAGGTCCTCTACTTATCTATCACACATGGCAAGGAAATAATAAATGAGTGAGTCAGAACATAGAGGTTTAAGGCTATACTATGATAGGCCTCCAATCAAAGTCTAGGTTCTGACCACCTGCTTCAGTCACCGAAGTCACAGTCAGTGACTTCACTCCAGAGGTGTCAACAGAGTTTGGGCATGCAAGTTAAGCACCAGCGTTCCCTATACAGCCAGTAGAAAGCTGGAGAGTCAGAAAATCAGTTCTGGAAGATCTGAAGTGCCTGAACAAGTTGCCAGCTTTGCTATTGTCTGTGTACAGAATGAACAGCAGCAAAGAAATGTACCGCCTCCTCTGTGCTATGAAAAATGAGGTTGCTGCCTGCAAACTGCCTCCTGCAAGAGGCTCCTGCAGCATTGTGACTCCTAAGCTCTGCCTGGGAATCACTTGAGAAAGCATTTAGATCTGGTCCATGACAAAGCATGTCTGTGGAGCTGCTCAGCACTCCTGCTCACTGTTTGGGTTGTTGGAGTAGCACCATCTTTGCATGGAAATAAAGAGAAGCATACGAAGAAGAAAGAATGAAATGATATTTTTAGGTGGGTTAGGGAATTGTTATTTCCTTTAACATACATCAGTACTTCCATGGACATCACCAATATTTTCTTGCTGTTAATCTTTTCGTAAATATATTTAAAGATTTTCTTTGTGTCAAGTACAAGCAGGTTTATGTTTCCATCCAAAATATTCAAGCAATTACAAATTAACTATGAGTGATAGTCAGTGAAAGTATCTTCCGCTATCTCCATCTTTATGATCCTTCAGGATTGCAGTGGGGAAAACAATGCCTGAGAAATGCAGAATGTTAAGTTCTTCTCAGTTGCAAGCTGTAAGATAATAGTCGTGCATGAACATGCCTTGGCCCTTTCATACATTCAGGGCTGACAAAATGAATCACCTCCTTTAATTCTTTTGGCTGTTGAAGAAAAGTGGTTGAAACCTTTTGTTACATAACATTCAGGATTAAATGATCACATTTGTAGAGTAGTTTTGAACTACTTTACAGCAGTTATTGCAGATTTCATTCATTCATGCAAATCATTTTCTAACTTGTTCCATGAAATGTAGATTCTTTTTATATCTTTTCTTTTGGGTGGAATGCAATTGTGGCAGTCATAATTCATAGCTAACCAACAGCAAATAAATGTTGGCTCATCTGTCTCCATATCATTGTTTTTGCTCTCTATTCTTTTTGTGTTGAAGAAATAGTCTCTAGATATGCTGACACAGGCAGAATTTATCCCAAAGCAAGTATGGAGGATGAAACCATTTTTACATGCCGAAGAACTGCACACATAAGAACTGCCTAGCTGCGCTGTTTCGTTTTTTAAGTTAGATTTTGTTTGCTCTAAATGCATACGTAACTGTATTGCTTGTGCAATGGTTCTCATGTTTGTACAGAAGTGCAGAATTCTTTGGCTTTAGGGGCACTGTGCACATGTAAAATATTGCAGGTTGAAGCGAGACACAGAATTTGATTTTAGTAAAAGAGATCTTTGATCTTCTCAGTTTCAGGCACCCTGGTCTGCTTGAGATGCGGATGTCACGTATTCTCAGAAGAGATCACAAGGGAAAAAATGGTCTTTTGCCCACGTTTCAGTCATTCAGCTTCTTTTCAGAACAAGTGGAACCTGGATTCCAGACCCTCCTTACATGCATATGTATACACATGTACCTGCATAGGTCTCCTCCATTCCTTGGGACAGCGGGCAGCTTCTATCCATTTTGCTGAAGTCTGAAGAACAGGAAGGGACTTGCAAAAAAGATATATACTTCTTGATTGTGTAAGAATGAGCCTTACTGTGAGGCCACTCAACCATCCTGCCTACTGGAAAATGAAAATGTTTTTTCATGCCTCTGTGAAGTAAAGAAGGTGTGTAAGCTTCCTCCTCATATCTAACCTAAATCTCCTTTGTCTTAGTTGAAAACCATCCCCCCTTGTCCTATCACTATCCACCATGTGGACAGTCGTTCCCCCTCCTTTTTATCTGCTCCCTTCAAGAACTGGAAGGGCACAGTCAAGTCTCCTGAGAGCCTTCTCTTCTCCAGCTAAACAAGCCCAGTTTCCTCAACCTTTCCTCGTAGGAGACGTGTTCTAGCCCTCTGATCATCTTAGTGGCCCTCCTCTGGACCTGCTACAAGAGCTCGGCATCTGTCTTGCGCTGGGGGCGCCAAACCTGGATGCAGTACTCCAGACGGGGCCTCACAAGAGCTGAGTAGTGGAGGACTACCACTCTCTCTCCCTGCTGGCCACCCCTTTTTTAATGCAGCCCTTCTTTCCAATAAGACCTAACCAGTACTGAAGTGACTATTAACTAGTAAGAAGGAACCTATCCCTCCTTTTAAGGTGTTTTTTTTTCTTAAAGGAGTAAAGCTATATCGGAAACAAATATTGCAAGGAAGAGTTTATTCCCTTGTAATCAAAGCATTAACTCTCCCTGAAAGAACAATATATGTCATCAAAAAAAGCCCAAAGTTATGCTTTGCTAAAATAGCAAAAAGTAGCATGAAAACATGTTCCGGATGTTGTCCATTACAAGAACACAGTGAAGATTTAACTCTGTCTTACTCCACCTATTCAGAATGTACTCACCAAGCAGCACAGCCTTAATGAGATCATGGTACATCACTCCAAAACCCGCTTAATCAAGGAAAGTCCAGAAAAAAAGGGTATTTCTGGGTTATTCTTCACAGTTTTCTGAGATTATTCTGTAAGGGAAAAAAGAAAGACAAGAAAGAAACATGGAAATAATAAGTCTTGATGGGAAATTGTACAAATCATGTCCTTCCTTAAGTGCTTTGAACTTCATTCTACTCTATGCTCTCATATGTCATACAGCCATCAGCCATCTGTGTTTCTACCTGCCAGAACTTAATGAACTTAAGTTCCCATAAAAAGAAATGCAGTCAGTTCTACTCTGCACTGAAAACATTTGCCCAAGGAGATAAATGTCTTCATGTGTTATTCAACTTTTTTTTTTAGGATGTCTCAATATTCATAAGAATTGTGCACCTTTTGCTGCACAAGTTTTGTTGGTTTCATTTACTTTCAGTGGAAAGGGTTGGGATATAAGCATGTAAGAAAAGAAATTAATATGCTTAGAACATCTAACAAGAGATTTCTGCTCAGATTTTATTTTTACTGTCCTCCATGTGGGAATGAGAAAAAAAGGAATTAAATACATTTTATTTAGTTAATACATTGTCATGTTGTATGTCTTGTTAGCAGTACTTAGTAATGTTGAGATACTGGGAAGAATATAATTAATTTTATGTGCTTTTGAAATGATATTACTCTATGTACTATGTCTTTTCTGGCTTTCACTTGTACCTTCAGACTACAAGGTCTTTCTACACAACCTTGAGAGTAAGCTCTTCATTTACAAAATATGATGTAATCACTAAATCATACTCTAGACATCCTGGTCTTCAGTTGCCTTCTCCCACTTTAAATGCAAAATTGTCAAGCTATTCTACCAAAATTGTCTTTGCATCAATGTCAAAATTATTCTTGTAACTAACCATAACTGTTTATCATCAAGCACCTACTTCTATTTCTTGATGACTGAATCATTACAAATAAAACAGTAGTAAATTTACTCCTGTTGAGAATCATTTATGAAATCATTCGATTTTCTACAAACACATTTCAATTCTGTAAGTAGTAGCAAGTGTTTCCTTTGATCATATTTCAACAGATGTTTTTCTCAATTATTCTGTCTCCTAGAACCCTTGATTGAACATTGGAGGCAGGTGAATAATGACTAGCACACTCTAAGTGTTTGAAATGCAATATTGGCTCTGCAGTGATACATTAAATTAGGTAAGAATTAATTAAGATTTTTCTCAAATTTCAGGAAGCTGTCCTACTTACTCTAAGTGATAAATTTTGTTATGAAAAGTAATGAAAACTAACTCTTTGCTTTTATTTCTTAAAACATTAACAAATCACTCACAGTAATGAGTTGAGATTAAATACCTCCATAGTCTAACGCATTCTGAGCGCTTCAGGTTTACACATAGAATCACAGAATCATAGAAATGTTTTTTTTTTAGTTGGGAGGAACACTTAAAGATCATCTAGTCCAAATTCCCTGCAAAGAACAGATAGATCAGGGTGCTCAGAGCCCCATCCAGCCTGACCTTGAGTGTCTTCAGGGTTGGGGACACACATCGTATCTCTGCACAGCCCACTCCAGTGCTCCACTACACTTTTCACAAACTTTTTTTCTTATATCCAATCTATATGTCCCCAGTTTTGGTTTGAAACTGTTTTCCCTTGTTCTATCACAGCAGACCCTGCTGAAGAGTCTGTCCCCTTCCTTCTTATAGCCCCCGCTTTAGATACTGAAAGGCCTCTCTCAGGTCTCCCCAGACCCTTCTCTTCAGAACACAAAGAGGGTTTTGAGTAACCAGAAACTCATCCATATTTTCTCTATAAAGGAGATATTTTGCTGTTGTCACCAACACTTTTCAGATGAGCAGTAACATCTCTGATGTCCTGTAGCATTGCTTAGTGCAGTCACTGCATGGACAGACCCCACTGACAGAAACAGTTTGTAGTAAATTGGTCAAGATTTCTCCCATCTTCTGCACAGGAAGCCCATGGACAGCAGAAGCAGTTTGTAACAAATACCAGTGTGGTAATGCACCATGACTGATAGGTTAACCAGAGAAAGCAGTGTTGAAATGTCATCTAGGACTGGGTGTATGCTTTGAGGAGGTCCATAGAGAAAGAAGTTTTTCTCCTATAAGATGCAGCAGAAAAAAACAAGTAACAGTTGCTATGGAGGACTCAAAAGATGATTTGCATACATCATGTTCAGATAGAAGAATCCACTGAAATGTCTCTAATGGGAAATGAAAATCTTGAGAGAGACATTTAAATAGATGCTTTTTATGGTTTTGGTTATGATGCATTTCCTGTGTCCATAAAACAATTTCTTTTCACTGAAGACAATTTCTCACTTTGTGAGTGGAGGATCCTGTAATCATTAAAATCAATAGATTTTTCTTTTCTTACTCTTCCTCTATGACTGGGGAAAAAACCTTGTGTAAAACCCTTAAATACAAAGGGGAAGCTTGGACGAGGGCACACACTTTGGAATGAGTCGATAACTGTAAGTACTTCCAGCTTTGCTGCATGTAAGCAAGTAAATGTTGCGTTTTCACTCAGAAGATTTTAAGTTCACATTCAGCTAGGCTTCTTGATTGCTGCCGGAAGCTTGAGGCAAAATCCTGCCCTTCACCTCCAGCCTTGCACATGCACAGCCTTAGAACACCTGGCTGGTGGTTGCTTCTCACCTCCCATAGCAGCAGGTCATGTTTGGTAGAAGTCTATTTACTGCTTTTACTGAACCATTGTACCTTCTGTGTTCTTATCCTACTTGGGCATGTCATCATCTCAAATTTATTTTAGAGGTGTTTTTTGGTGCTTTTTTTGTTTTTTTTTTTGTTTGTTTCTGTTCACACTGTTGCCTTCTCTCCTGTTGCAGATGTGTTCATTTGGAGATGTAGCAGAGCTGTGTTTCACTGCTCAGTGCTATCAGTACATGAGATGTCTGGTGCACTGGTTAAGGATAAAGAATTAGGAAGTGGAAAAATGGTAAGGGCCCATAGCCTCAAAAATAGATGATACAAGTGTGAAGGCCCTGGTGAGGTAGCAGTAAGAAACAAGATTTGTTGGAGGCATTCAGTTGGTTGGGAAGCTAGTTGAGATTTTAACAGCTGGTTATGCTCCAGTTATATATAAGTACATATATATAATGATGTAAAGCTCCTTCAAGCAGACCCCTGATTTTGCAGAGGTACCAAAATTGTTATCAGGATCTCTGATTGACGAAGTCCTCCAGGCATTGGAAATGTTATCTGTTTAATTTGAGGGGAAAAAAAGGAGTTAGCTGTAGCAGCAAAGAATCACTCTGCTAAATTCTGCAGTCAGTGTGATTTCATCAGGGCTAGAAGCAATGGGTTAACTGCATAGTGGCTCTCTTCCTACTAAGAATATAAATAGTGCTCCTTAGTAAAGAGCCTCAATTAAACATACACTACAGATGTAGACCAAGGGGAAAACATGCACACTTCTTTAGTTTATCTTCAGAAATACTGAAGAATTTACAGCATTGCACATGAATCTGACTCAAAAATTGTGTCTGCAGAAAAATTACGTGATTGTTGCTCAGAAACACTAACAGAATGACAAGGAAAGATAATGACTGTAGGGAAGAAACCAGTAGTGAATTTCTGGTGTTTCTACAGGAATTCCAGTCTGAAAAATGCTGCTAACTAAAAAGGAGCTTCATCAGAATGACTGAATTCATGTGCTTTGTTATTAAATAAGGGCTCCAGGAAAACAATGAAGAAAATAAATGATATTAAGAAGCAAATTATCATTATGGATTTCTCTATCTGAAACTGTTGCAGCAGTAAGGAAGATCTGTGTGACAATAACTGCACTAAAATTATTTTTTTTTTAATGCACAAGTATGCTGGAGTTTTTTAATTGCACACTTGCTCAGACTTTGAGCAACTCAGCAATCATCTCGGAAATTCAAAGCCAGACATGCACCTCTTAGCTTATGTCTTAAACCTAGGAAAATGGCACATCAATCTTAATTCTCAGTAATTATTAGACTATTATCTAGGTAAAAGAGACTCATCATTGAGAATATCCATCTTTGGCTGTTTTCTTCCAGTTGTTGACTAAACGGCTTAGGAAAATTTGAGCTTTGTATTTTTTCAGATCCCATGGCTTTCTTTAAAGCCCATATTTGGGAATTCCTACTCTCACTGCCCTTATTTTATTAAGGTTATGTTGTATCTTCAGATTCAAGTCCTCGTTTCTATAGGTATCTCTGACGCAATACAAAGCCAGCACATATTGCAACATCAATGCAGCAAAGAGTCAGAAGTGCTCTTGTACCAAGTTTTTTCTGTCACAAATGTCTTCAGGAATAGAAATCTAGTGAACCTTTGGCAAAGCAAAGAATGAACTGACATTAAAGAAGCTGCTTAAGATTGGACATCACATAGTGGAAGAGGGTACTTCTAAAATGCACTGTGTCAAAGACAGAAATAAACTCAAATGGAAAGTATCACCTAATACATGAAAGGAATGCACAAATAGCCAAGTTCTTGAGTGAATCAATGGAAAGGACACACACTAGAAAGAGGGCTAGAGAGAGCAGGTCAAACACAGTTGTTTTTCAAAAAGGAGATTTGGGACAAAGCACTTGGTAAGTATCTTTTAATGCATAACCCAAGAGAAAAGATGGCACGGATAAAAAGTACCCCTTTGGAAAGGGCAAAAGAAATGGCAATTTTGGACAGTCATCAAAAGGTGTATTTGCTTTGTTTATACTGGATGAAGAAAATACTGCAAAGGAGCCAAGTTATATAATGTGGCATTTGATATGGTTTATAGCTCTACTTTAGAGGCAGCAGAGTGAAGAAAAGCTGTCCTTTAAAAACCTGCTTTTAATCAGAGGAGTAATCGTGGTTGGACCAGAAACTTCAAGAGATTCTGCTATAGGACTTCTCCTGCAATGTGCAGCCCTGAACCCATTACAGAAAGTTTCTGATCCCAACCAAATGAAATGGAGATAGTGTATAGATAAGTCAGGACAGTGCTTAGCACCCAGGTGAAACGTGGCTGCCCAAAACTGATGTCAGGAAAAACTAGCAAAGATCTGGTAGAGCTTTGAAAAATAGCTCACTGAAGATGGTTTTCCAGCTGCTCATGATCTGCATTACTCACTGCTTGCCAACTAGCTCAGAGCATGTGGTCAGGAATGAGTGTTTGATGATAAGTCTCTTCAATTGATAAGTCTAAAGCTGTAGCCCATCTCTGCTGCTGGAGCAAAGGCATTTTTGGTTCCAGGCTTTGTTCTTGCAAAATGACTGCTTTTTCTGGAAAGATGCTACTCCAGACCCAGTTCTGTCATTGCTCCCTGTGCTCCCTTTGTCCTTTTCCTGTTTTGCACCTTCAGAAACTTGGAGGCATCAGCTCTTTGCAGCATGCAAGTGGCTATTTCCATGGTTCTTGCACTGTGTGAGACAATCTTTCTTCTGAGCAGGCTTGCTGTGCAGTGCTGCTCTTACTCCTGTTGGGAGGAAATTGGTCACATGATTATATGCCTGGGATCAAAAATGGCGATCACCTTTTTATTTGCTTGTGGATGATAATTAGTACAGGCCTTTAAAGGGGAGACCTTGTGCTTCATCCTGCAAGCTGTAGAGCACTCTCAAAACTCATTGATCTAAATGAGGTATCATAACCCTCTAGCATTAAAAAGGAACCATATTAACCATGTTCTGAAGACAGTCACTGAGAAATGGACGAAAGCTGGAGCTCGGTACTCTTTTTTTCAACTTGCCTGAAAATATGGGGTATTATGTTTTAGTGTTTTGTCTGTGAAAATAACACTAAGCTTAATACTCTACCTCACACAGTGTCAAGAGTTTCTGCTAACTGCAAATTAAATGTTGATGATGCATGTAAGAGTCAATACCAGATAGCTTAATTGTTGACTAATCTTAGTTTGCATGTTCCAAAGGAAAAATATACTACAAAGCTTGCTGTGATTTTTATTACAAGCATTTGGTTAACAAAAAGGAAAGATTTCTTCTAAAAATCTCAGGCTGCTCACTTCACAGACTGTCCTGTGAAAAACACCATAATGCAAAGGCAAGGAAAGAGAAATTACATATCTAACACAAAAAACACCTAAGTGATTCATAATTTGAGCTCCCTTCATAAATATTTTAGCTTTCTAAGATAGAGAAAAGTTTTACTTTCACACACAATCTAACTCTGATACTACAGTCTCCATATTGCTTTTTGATCATTATTTAAATAATTTATAGTTATATAGAGACTACAGTGCCATCAATTATGAGGAGCAGTGTCTTACTTCATGAACAGTCTCATGAATCTTACCTAGCATAGGTGAAGATGGCGCAACCCAATCACAGGTGCAATAGCAGCCAAATTAGAAAGAAGTGTCAAGTATTATCACACCAGCATGAAAGTTTTTACTGTTCCCAATCTAATTCTTAACAGGGTCATGTCACGCACTTGGCTACATAAGCTATTTCAGAATATCTCTGACTCAGTTATAAATCTTCATAAACAAGAACGATTGTTGGAGAGGACACAAGTGAATTCAACATTTCCAAGGAGAAATAAGTGGCTATTAAAAAGCATAATTCTCATTTCATATGTCAACACAATTATAGTCTCACATAATTCAGATCTAGACACCCAGGGGGGGTACAATTGCACTTGGCATGTAAACAAGAGAAGAAGCTCTCAAGGAGCTGAAGTGAGGTCACTGAAACATGCAAAGGTGAGTTGTCACTGAGAATAAAACCCAGCGAAGAGATGCACGATTCAACATGACAGTGTAAGAGCCTTGACAGATTGTCTTCCAGCTGTTCTTTTTTTTTTTTTTTTTTTTTTTTTACTAATTTAAGGAGAAAAATTTTTTTTTCTCCTTAATTTTTTTTTTATTATTATTATTTTATTATTATCCTTTCACTGCATAATAACACTTTATATGTATTTACTTCTTGGAATCCCCAAGACAATATGAGCTGCTGTTCTGAACAAGTCTATGTGTCAAAACTAACACACCAAAGATTGATAATTTTCTTGCAGGGGGAATAGTTAGGCTTTAACCATCTCAATCCATTGTAATTGTCTATTTCTCTTTTCAGTGAAAGAAAAATGAGTTGCTCTGTACTTCACAGGTGTTTGCTCCAATGGCCATGAAGTTGCTGAATGATGACATTGATATGGAGTTGCTTATCTGACTGAGACTGGTATTTCTCTAGCATTCTAATAAACACCAGAAATTCCAGAATTAAACTTTTCTCCTGCCTCCTTCATCTAATAAGAACTGCATCTGTAAGGAAAATGCTACCCAACTTTCATTGCACAACATGTTATCAAACAGATATCTACTTCTATCTATAGACTTTGATGTCTGAGCTTAAATGGAAGCAACCCCAAAAATGAATTAGATAAAGGACCATAAATCATACCCTGCATCTGTCCCCATATTGCAGAACTATGGCCTGTGGAATTAATCTAAAAGTCCAAAATCCTTTCATCTATTTCTAATGAAAAGAATGAACTTGAGGAAGGTAAGGAGACAGGCAGTTTTTAAAATCTTGTCATCTAACACAGAAAGTTACAGAACACAGAAGTCCTTCATCGCTGGCAGGTATCTGAAGAGAGTTGGCCAGCATGCCAGTTCCTCTTGATTAAAGTCATTTAGGCCAAACCCATTGCAAATGCAGTTAATGGCTCCACTGAGCCAAATACAAAGACTGTGCTGAAATCACTGTGCATTCTACTGTTGATTTCTGTAAACCCAGATTCTCATCAGTCATGTTTCTTTCCAAAAATTTGAGATGATTGTTAATAATTTCTGGGACAGAGGATAACCACATTTTTCAAAAGTAAAGATATAACAAAGGAAAAATTCTCTCTCTGGGATTATTGTATCTGCATTACTGCTCAGTTCAGTGGCATCAGTGGGTCCTGCAGATACTGCTGGGACCCCCAATGCTCCTCAAACCTGAGTTGGGTGGCCTTGGCCACTTAGGAATTCTGCAGTTTTATGAACTGCAGAAATCACTCTTTTCAGATGAAGTTATAAAGGTTTGGAAGCATGTATAGTTGTATACTGAAACTCAGAGCAAATTTCCTGTACTTGCAAGTAACAGTCTTTGAAGTCCACAGACAGATTTCAGAAGAGATTTCTCAGCATGGAGTACTTTTTCTCATAGCTTTGCACTGTGAGTTAGTTTACCTCATGAAATACTGAATAGGCACTGTTGGTATTCATTCTGAGTGAAAGAACAGCTTGGGCAGTGAGTTGAAGCTCCTGCCGTGTTAGCCTAGATAAAAAGAGCTCTTTAAATTGCCTTTGTACACAAATAGGTCACTGTCTAAACAGGTATTTTCATCTACCAGCTACCTCACAGAGATTTCATAAGAACATTATCTAAATTTTCTGGTCCTTTAATATCAAATTAGTTTCTCAGATGGGAAATATAGGATAAATTTCAGCATACAAGGAACTTGATACCTTTAATGTTCCATTTAGGCAAGGTTTTCATAGCAGAGAAAGTACTCTGATTAGTCACTGACACACAGCATTCACCATTCAGCCTACCCACATTAATGGAAAACTTCTCTTTGACTACTCTGAGTTTGAAAAAAGCCCTTGCTGAGTTTTTAGATGTAACTGAAGCTTTATGGTTGAGCTAGGTGGAATCTGTCTGAAAGTTGTTTTATATGCCATGGTGGACGTGGTCTCACTTTAACTGCGTCACATTTAACTGGGTTGCTTTCTGAAATGCCTAATGCAAATGGACCATTTCAAGTGAGTTAAGGCAAGCAGCTAAGCAGCAGTAAAACATTTTCTTAATACTAGTTTCTTGTGTGCTTTTTTTTTTTTTTTTCATCTAAGGAGTTCAATAACTTCTACACTTAGAAGGCAAAGCTTCTACTTATTTCTACTCTTTATTTACATGGCATTTTTTCACACTGGTATATGTATATTTTGGCAAGCCCAAAAGGTCAGACTGCATTAGCTTAAAAACTTAGTCTCACAGAAGGTGAGTGAAGGATGCGTTTTTTCTCAGTTACTAAAAAGCACTTGCAGTGCAGTAGCATCACTGGTGTGGTTGTTGATCGTTCAAGTTGCTCTGATAGCTTTCTTCTCTGAGTCAAATATCCAAGCAGAACAGTTATTTTTCTGAGAGTGACTATTCTTTGTGATTCTGAATATACATAACTAATGACGTTGACTATGTTGAAAAATAGTGTTTTGTAGATGAGAATTTGCTCTATAAAACAGTGTTGTATTCATTGTATCTGTTGTAGATTACATAGAAACAAATAGGAACACGCAGGCTGTGCTTTGGAAGGGATGTCATAAGAACACTTCCAAAGCACATATTATCTAGGGGTTTCAGACCCATAGGAATAGCGTTGAAAGATCTTGTTGGGTTAACAGAGGCAAACCTGATGAAGCCTCATTTAAGATGACTATTGAGAGCAATCCATGGAAACTTTTTCCACCATGGGATGTTGTTTTATACAGCATGGATAATCAGTGGGCCAAGACCTGTGAATTAGGGGAGTGCTAAGTCCATACAGACATAATTTATATCTTTATTGCTCACTCTACTTGTGTGTGACTTTTCAGAAGATTCTATGTGTGTAATAGTACAGCATCTACTCATGATGGAGAGTTTCCTTGCCCTTTCTTCCCTCAGGAAGGTTCAGGAATATTTTGAGAGGGAATTCAATTTGCAGGGAAGTCTGCCAATGATTGGTATAACTTTCTTGGGGGATTTGTGTTATATTTTACATTTAAGTGAAAAAGGCACATTCCCTATCACCTGAAGTCCAGTGTTGTGTGAGTCAGTTTTAATGTTGCAGCTCCTGTCCTATTATCTCTGAAATGTGAATCTCTCTTGAAAGTGACATATACCTGCTGAGCAGACAGAAGCATATTATGATCAGATTGGTTTAATTCAGGTGGAAAAAAATCTGTGAACACAAGTTTACTGTCAGTTATTAACAGATCTTTATATTTGCTAGCACCGTGTACTAGTGTATTCAGCGTATTCAGATCAACAACACAGGGAAGCTAGAAGAATGTTAATATGTAGACTGTGTGGTGGATGAAAATCACTACAAAGTGAGTAAAAATCTTATTTGCACATGTTAGAGGAAAGGGATTCAAGCACAATGTCCAATTAAAGCCCAGTTCCCAATCCTTTTAAATGTTTCCATAGGATTCTCTCAGTACAAGATCCTCAAAGCATTTGTAAGACATTTTTGTCCCTTTTGTTTTATTCAAAGTTTCACTGAAATTCAAGGGTGATATATTCATTTTGTTGTCGCATTTCTGTCTCCTCTAACATTGTGATCTGGTAGATAATAGGACTACTTCCATGAAATACAGAAAAGGCAATAGTTATATTTCTTGCTTTATTGCATTAGAAGCCACTTATTCGGGATTATAAGGAGGAAGATTCTTGCTGAGGCATAATGCTATGTTGACAAAATAACTCTAAATCATTTATTTCCTACCCCCTTGTCTGTCTGCCCAGTAAGCTTCTAATTCATTTCTTCAGATAAATAAGGTGGAACACTGACTTGCCAAAGCTTAGAAAAGAGTGTTGAGGTTTGTCAATATGTACCCGAATGCAGGTACTATTTTAAGATGACTTTGAGTTGATTTTAGCTGGAGGCATATTAATCATTCTGAAACATCTTTCTATTTGGCAGTCACAGTGAGGCATTACAGCCACTGTTATGGCTATGAACCCCAAGGATCTCCTGTCTCTCTTACTTTCATGCAGATAACATCCAGAGTTGGAAATAGTGGCCATAGAAGAACTATATTTTAGAGGAATTATATTACTGAACTAAGGTTCTTTCTAAATCATATGCATTGGCATTCCCTACAAATGTTTTGTAGTTTGATTTCCCAGTGAAGTCTAGGAACATGTTTATGAATGGGTTGTCCAGAGATGGAGGGGAAGCTGCATACTGTGTTCTTCTTATTCACCGAGTGTAGTGAGCTTTCTTCTGATTCGGGGCCAGATTTTCCAAGCGTATGTATAATTCTTCATCTCAGTCTTGTGTCCTACAGTTGCTGCAAATGCAGAATACAATTTGCTGAGCATCACTTTGTACATGTTTATGGTAAATGAGGACAGTAAGCCACAGAGTTCAGGAAAGTTATACCATCAGAAAACCAGGATGAGATCAGAATTGGCTCTCTGTCTCATTGCAAGCCAAGCTATGCTCCAAATTATACAAAACTTGACAAATTTTACACATTTATCTTCTCTTCCAGTGTACAATTTATTCTTGAGACAAAAGCTCACCCTTGTAACTCTATTTCAGAGCTTTCACCTTTCATCTGCCTTTGCTGTAGCTAATCTAATTGCTTGCTGCAAAATGATTGATTTTCCCCTCCTTTTTTCCCTGTTATTAGATCATCATATCTAAGATGCTCAGAAATATCACCAAACTATTCTGAATATCTTTCAACACACATTTTTGCAGAAGTTGCTTATTAGAAGTACCCCTCTGAATGCATCACATCCTCATATAGAATCTTGTAATCGTAGAATCACCAAGATTGGAAAAGACCTCCAGTCCAACCATCCACCTGCCACCAATATTTCCCCACTATCCATGTCCCTTAGTGCCACATCTAAATGCTCCTTGAACACCTCCAGGGTCAGTAGCTCCAACACCTCCTTGGGCAGCTCATTCCAGAACCTCACCACACTTTCAGAGATGAAATTTTTCCTAATATCCAATCTGAATCTCCCCTGGTACAACTAGAGACCATAAATGAGGCTTCCAATTAGCCTTCCTGTAACAGAGCCCATCCTTAAGTTGACACTACAGAGCCTGATGTAAGGATGTGATTTCACACAGGGAGGGCTGCAGCAGAGATCCTGGGATGTGTAGATCCCACCCAGCCACAGTCCCTCTACAGCACACTTTGCCTCCCTGATGGGCTATAATTTTCTTGTTCACCTTTCTCTTCCCTATCAGCAACATGTTGGAGGAAGTACACTCTGCGAGAAGACGTTGCTATTGGAGAGGAGAAGGGGAATTCTGTAAGCCAGCATTGTCCCCAGATTCTGTCAGTGAGATTGTGAAGTGTGTCCTACCTCTACAGGGAGACCATGAGCTGATGGGTAAGATAAGATCACTTCATTCAGTGGCTTGCTGGCCACTCATTGCCATGCTGAGACTGCTGAACACTTTATTACATTAACAGGCTGGTTCAGTAAGAATGTGGAAGGCTTTGAATGTTTTTTTTTCAGCTGGTTGAAACTCCCAACTTTCTGTTTCTGTTTGTTTTAAAACCCTCTGCTTCCTGAAGCATTTAATATTCCATAAAATCTCAAATCTCTTCCTATTTCTTGTTACTTCATTTACTGAAACCAGCAGATATTTAGCTGCAAATTTCTTTGACAGTATTGCTGTCTGATGCATTAATTTAAATCAGTATGGTATGTCAAATGTTTCCTTCAGATGTTCATAAACTGATTAAACAGTAGATTGTTGCAGGATGCATTTAAATAAGTTGTTCCTGTGTGATTCAAGAGCCTGTGCATTTCCTTTACATTAGTTACTTGAGTCCTTTTTTTTTTTTCCTCAAGGGTGGATGTCTTAATTTATTTGGGTTTGAATATTTCCTTTGAAGAGCAGAATGGTGACTGTATAGTCTACAGCAGGGATGGGGACAGCACAGTGTACACAGCAAGCAACAGAAGCTCAAATGTTTTTCATAAGAATGTCCGGCTGAAAATACGAAACCACACTTCCTGTCAGGAAACTTTAAATCAAGGTTTTAATTTTGGATTAGTTCAGACTGGAATCATCAGTTTTCCTGAACTGATCAGAAATGTCGAATTCAGAAGCAATTATAAATATATGTTGTTACATTCCACACCAATCCTCTGTTATAAACCACCGTGATTTCTAGTGGTATTTGTTTTATGGATCTAGATGTATTTTTCATAGTGGAGGATACCATAAGACTTGACAGTTTTCTCCCCAGATAAAACTTTCACACAGTAATGTCACATCATGGGAAATATAATTATTTATTTGTTTGAAATGAAAACAATTAATTAGAATTTGTTGAAAAACACTGAAATGAAATACTTTTCATTTATACAAATAATGAATCGTCAGAAAATTGCTTGCATTGTTCTTATTTGGATTTTTTAAAAGACTGGAATTTCATTGAGGGATACTGAATGTGAGACTAAAAACATGTCTGCTCTCATCATAATCCATATTTATCTCAAATTGCAGTTCCCTTTCATTGCCTTTCTGTATAGCTTATTAGAATATCTGATCATGTTGGTAACAGATAGTGAATTTTAATGTTTGGGTTTTTTTTGCTAATATTCTGACTTCTTTAGCATACAGCACCTCTAGCTATCAAGGCAAGCTTCTCTGGTGGGCAGAGGTGGGAGCTCTTTAAGTGTCAGCAACACGATGATGATTACATCAAATACCGATTCTCTCCTCTGAGCCTGAGAATAAATACTGAGAAACCATAACCTTCATCTTATGTTGGAATGTGATGATTTGAAGATATCCTTGACAATGATAAATTGCTTAGCACATAGCAGAGCACAGGTCTTAGATCTTGTCTTTGCTGAAATACTAGCTTCCATCACATAATGTATACCTTGGATATGTCCATATGTTGATTAGTACAAGAACGTCACGGACATCCAGACAATATTATTTAAAATTTAATCCAGGTCTTATAAGCTTTGTTCATCTATAGCCCATATCTATAGATAACTGGATTCACAAAGTACACTTAACTCTCAGTGAGGCCCCAGTGGGATTTATATTTCTAAATGTTCTTGAGGGTCTTGGCCAAAAGCACTTATGTGTTCTTGAGATCAGCCTGCAGATGACTTCTGGAGATATGGACAATAATCTCCAGGGTTTTGCTAGCTAGTTTCTCACTATGAAACAGTGTGCATATTTACATTAGGGAATACTAAAAACTAAAGATTGCCAGCCAATGCTTCATCATCGTCCAATATTCTACTGTACTGCATATAAGTGTGCCCCAACAGCCTCAAGCACTACCATGTGAAAACTGCTTGTAAATGCAGATTAAAGCATTTCATGCCATGCGGAGCAGTTGCCATTCTTTAATGCAATTAGTGCTATGATTTGTAAGGGGCAGGAAGCCCAGACACTGTAACGAATGACTCATTCCCTACTTATTCCTTCATCGTTCTTTACTCGTTTGCCTTTAGGTCTGTGTGCATCAAGATGATATTCTCAGAGAATTAATCACCATGATTCCAAGGTTGCTTTTCTTACTGGAAACATGTTGGTTAGATTTCTTCAGATGTGAGTATGATTACTCAAAGTCATTCATTCTCAAGTATTACATTGTGTTTCTTGTAATTTACTGTCCAGTGACTCAAGTCAAAAACCATGTTTTCTACCAGTCTATCAATAGTGTCAGACCCAGTCAGACAGATGCTATCTCGATACATAAAGCAAAAAAGATGCATTGTGCCAATGGATAGTGGGCATGAGGAAGCATGGCCCACCAAATTGAACCCAGATTTCAAATAAATTGAGGCAAGAGATGAAGCACTGCCCAGTTTCTGCCTCTTCCTCTCAGTGCTATAGAAGTATATTACAAATCAGGGCATGCATCAGCACAGCTCAATGAAGCAGAGCACTTTAATGGTGCTTCATTTTCCCATTTTTCTGTGTCCTCCCAGAGTCTGATGACATCCTTATAGTCATTTCTCTCTATCAGAGAGTGGACTTATTTCCAAGTTTTTGCGTGGAATGCTTTCCAAACACCCTCATAGCCCATCCCTCTAGCAGGGCTTTATCTCTGATCTTGATTTCCTGTGTCCTCCAGTGTCTGCTCTGCTCTTTAACAGCTTCTGTCTCCTGCAAGGACACAGATTGCCCAGAAGGGCATTGTCTAATTAACCTCTCATGTAGTTTCTTGCTACCTGGAGACAAATGATAGATCAGAGTTACTGCCTTGATTGAGAGGAAGATATCCAGTCCTGTTCTTGATGGCATTTTTCTCCATGAGAAAATACATCCAACAAGGAGTCATGCCATGGAGACATAGAATCACAGAATCATAGAATCATTTAGGCTGGGAAAGACCACTAAGATCATCTAGTCAAAGCACTAACCCGTCACACCATACTCATCAACAGCATCCCCCAGTGCCACATCTACACATTTCTTGAACAACTCCAGGGGCAATGACTTCATCACCTCCTTGGGCAACCTGTTTCAACACCTCACTACTTTTTCGGAGAAGATTTTTCTTAACATCCAACCTGAATCTCCCCTGGCACAACTTGAGGCCATTCTCTCATCCTATCTCTGTTACCTGGGAGAAGATGCTGATCCCCACCTCACCACAACCTCCTTTCAGGCAGTTGTAGAGAGGAATAAGGTCTCCCCTGAATCTCCTCTTCTCCAGACTGAACAATCCCAGTTCCCTCAGCTGTTCCCCATAAGACTTGTGCTCCAGACTTCTCACCAGTTTTGTTGTCCTTCTCCGGACATGCTCCAGGGCCTCCATGTCCTTCTTGTAGTGATGGGCCTGACACCAAACACAGTACTTGAGGTGTGCCCTCAACCAGTGCTGAGTACAGGGGGACAATCACCTTCCTAGATATGAAGAATGGAGATCCACCTCAATGTGCTACTACCCCTAGCAAGGAGACATGCCAGTGTACATACAGAAGACATAGAAGATACATTGATAGAGCTCTGCAGACACTACTTGCCCTGCACTGTGTAGCCCCTGCTCATGTACAGATAGGGGTTCCTGTGCCCAGCAGCACCCACCTGCCCCTGTCCCATTCACACAAGGCACACAGCGTCACACAGCATCCAGTTTAGTGTAAAGCAGATTGCAAGTCAGAGCACTGCTCAGCAACAAGCGCACCTCGCCCATGTCCTCTAGTGGCCGTATACTTAATCAAAATTACCATCAACATTTCTGGAAGGATTTGAATTGTTCGGGTTTTGTTATCATTGTTTGTTGGAGTTTGTTTGTTTGTTTGTTCCTCTTCCCCATGGGAAGTTGCTGTGTCTGGGCCAAGAGGTGCATGGCTGATGCTAGGATTCACCCAGGTCTCAACCTGGGGCAGAGCATAGGCAGAGAGTGTGCTCCATCCTACTTGTCACAACTGCAGCTGGACTCTGCTTAGCTTCAGAGGCAAATCACTGCCTTTATCTGAGATCTCCTTCATGTAACAGAGAAGATAATAAAAAGCAAATCAGATACTACATGTCAACAAAAACAATTTGCTCAGAGTTATTGTTATGGAATGCCTCTGTGCGGTGTGATTTGCTTCTTGAAACATCCCTCAGGTACAGTACAAGGATGGTAAATGATAATATCACATTGCTGTGATCTTCACTCCAGGATTCTTCAGTGCATTTCTTGGTGATTTTTGCAAGCTAGCTTTGGAAAAAAACAGTTTGAACAGTCTTGTTGGCAACAAATTTTACTTTTTTTTTTTCTTAAAATAAGTGGTTTACACTGTAGTTTTTCACTTCTTCCTTTCTCTCCATTTTTTACTTCTTCCATTCTCTTCCATTTTTATCATTATTAATAACAATATTGCCAACTTTCTCTGTTTTTCTGTTAGCTAGAGAATTGTTCTCTTCCATGGCAACTAAGATTTAAAAAATATATATATACATTTTTGGTACATCTTTCATTACAAAAGGGAAAGAATAGCAGTAATTTACTGCAGCAGCTGCTTTTCAGCATCAGCACTAAAAGCGAAAGCTTCAAACCCACAAGTGCCCACAGGAGGGCACTAGGAAAGGTGTGGAACTGGGCACCAGTTCCATCAGCACCACTCAGCTCAGGGTAGGAGCAACCAGGGCTGATGGGTCCTGAACACTCATTCTGCATGCCAGAGGCCAGGAGGAGGTGTCAATCTTAAATCAGTATCTGCAAATGCCAACAAAGTGATCCATCCAGGGTCTGATGCTCTCAATTGAAGATCTCAAGAGAGATGTTTTTGCCTATAGCATTCCTGTACAGCGTTGCAATATTTAAATACTCTACTGACTCTACTCAGATTTCACTTACTAAGCAAAGTCTGTGTTTTAATGTCTTTCTCCCTACCACTCCATTAAAGTTTCTAGAACAAAAGTTTGTTTTTCATTTTTCAGCCTTATCTAGATGAACTTTACTCCCATCTTTATCCCCCTTGGACAAGTAAATGGGATGATAGCTGTGTGGTGTGGGTGACACAGATGAGGATGCAATCTCAAGACCTCGACAGAGCAGTGAGCCCAGATGAACGTCACATGGTTCAATAAATCCAAGTGCAGGGTCTTGCATCACAGTTGTGGCAACTCCTATTATCAGTACAAGTTAGGATTGAGCACAGCCCTGTTGAAAAGGATCTGGGGGTACTGGTGGATGGCAAGCTGAACACAAGCCAGCAACATGCCCTCGCATCCCAGAAAGCCAACTGCATCTTGTGCTGCATCCAAAGAAGTGTGGCCAGAAGGGTGAGGGAGATGATCCTGCCCCTCTACTCTGTGCTGGTGAGACCTCACCAGGAGTACTGTGGTCAGATGTCTGAGGGTGCTCTTACCTTCATACCCTTCTTTTGCCCTTTGAGCCATTTGTATCCGCAAACTCATTTCTTATTTAAAAAATGCAGTTGTGCTCTTCCAATATGTGCACAGGGCAGCTGCAAATGTCCTTTTCTACTCTCTCAGCTCATACCACACTCTTCATGCACCCTTTCCTGCTGCTCTGCCCTTCAGGTCATCTCACACATGCATTCTCAAGTCCCTTTCCGTCCCACTTTTACAAAGCACAGGCTGGTTCCTTCCTTCTACTGCTCCACCACGCAATTTCTCTCTCACTTTCTGTATTTTCAGGTGCCATTTTACTTTTCTACTCTTCAAGCCTGGTAGAAGATTCCTGTAAATAAGTATCTGCATGCTTTCTCCTTCAAATCCGTCCTTCTCTGTGAGCACATAGGTGCTACCCAGTTCAGATATCCCCTCCGTTTTTGATGACTTTATATCATGATGAGATGCTGGGAGTGAGTACGTGATTTATGAAATTCAATAACAAGCTGAAGGAGTTGTTTAATTTAGGATGGGTAAGCTGTTTTCAAAGGCACAGTGGGAGTGCTTCACATCGTATGGCTTGCATATTCATCTGCAGCAGGGCTGCTCGATCAAGGAGCAAGTCTGACACTGCCTCATTTCCATTTTTGCACATACAAGAAACCATCTCATGGTATCCACTCAAGGGACTTCTGTAACAGAGTTCTATTTCGTTTTGTCTCCAGCCCTTCTGACCTCCAGATCATGCAGAGATGAGCCTGGATCACTGCTCAAAAAATAATTTTTTAATACAATTAACAGTCTGTAAAGCTCTGCGGTAAATCAGATCACTGGAATGAACTCAGCTAGGAAATAACCCTTTTGTGAACAGTTATTGCTAACTTCAGTGACTGAAACAGGGAGGTGAACCGAGACACAGAGTACAGTGTGAATGGGTAGTGGTGACAGCAATAAAAATGAAGACCGTACTTCAACAGAGCATAAGAAGGATGCTTTCTGTCACCTTGTTCCCTCTGAGAGGTGAATAATTTGCAGAAGAAGAGTATTTGGTAAATCAATAGATGCTACATGACAGCAGGGAGCAATCCACGGTCACTGGAAAAGGAGTTTATCTTTCTCCTCCAAGGAGATGCACAAGAAGCCACCACAAGGACAGTCATGTGTGGCAAGATAATGCAAGTGACACTCCTGGGAAAGAAACATACCCTTTCTAGGATGAGCCCCAGCGGTGCTGGCCTCAGCCAGCTGCAAGGTCTTCAGGTAGCCATGGCAGCATCCTTGTGGGGCCTCACAGGGGCTGCCATCAGCCTCAGTCCCTGAGGCCTGCAAGGTTTCTCTTCTGTCTGGAAAGATCCCACATCTTCATTTCCCCAAAATCCAAACGGCAGGTGAGTGCCGTGCTCCAACTCAGAAAACTCTTGTTGCAGTAGATTTCCACCCAGAAAATCTTATTTATGAGGAATATGAAGAACATGTATTCTACATACGAAGAACAAATGATCGGTGCCTTTCCAAAGATCTCAGTGCACTGAGAGTTTGAGCTCTTTGAAAATCTGCCTGTGGCTCTTTCTGTGGCAGCTGCAGCTCATTGAGCTCTTTGAAGAATGAGTCCTCATGTATTTCCCTCAATGCAGATTGTGTTTGTTTGGAAATCTGGCTCCATTTCTATTTGGTGAGTTCATGAGCAATGTAGAGGTCTAAAATTCATTACCTTTCAAGTAAGTTTAACTTCCTTTGAATATTTTACTTATGAAGCTCTTTCACAAATTTACCCCATTGTGCAAAATTAAGGAGAAATACATTTGTCTCTTTTCTCATTCAGAGGCTGGGTAGAAGTTGAGAACTGAAAAAAGCATCTATTCAAAGTATCTGTGGAATCTCTCACTGTCCAGCAGAAAAGCACTGCAACGCAGGAGCAGGGAGACCTGTGTTACTCTATTTATGACTGCCAGCAGCCTGTAAAGTAACTTCATGCCAACCACTCTTTTTCTGCTTGTGCATGAAGGTTAATCCTGGTGAAACATGGGTAATGGTGCTTATCTTCCTTTAGAGAGAGACCTGAGAGCTCGAAGTGAACTCTCTAGCAGAGGTGCCTATGCTCGTAGAAATAGCCAAATGTTTTGCTTCCTCAGGGAAGACAAAAGAATTTATAATAAACAAAACATCTCATTATGAAAGATGCATATGCAAATTATGCAGAGACAAAAACATCTCTGGGAAATATCCTCAGTTACTTTTAGGAACACTTGCCGGCAGTCTGAATAAGGCCTGTGTTCTACATGTTCGTAGCAGGCATGTAACTCAAAGGAGTCTACTAAGTCTAACATAAACAATGAATGTTTTTATAATTCAAACTGTATTTCAGGCTTCATGGGATCTGTTGGGCTTGTTAGGGGTTTAGTTTTTTCCTTTTCTTCATGTCTTTTGCATTTCTCATTCTCAATGGCCAAAAATGTCCTAAAACCAGAAATCTGTGTTTATCAATTGTAAAAACTAGAAATATGTAATTTTAGACTTGAAAAGCACCACGAAACAAAGTAAATCCCCTTACAAAGAGGAAGTGAATCTTCTCAGAGGTCACAAGAACATCATTCATCACTGGTGGAGATGCCTGGGACACAGACTAACCTGCATGCACGCACCTCAAAAGAAAAGAAGCACGAACACCACAGCCTGCTGGACAGTAGCAAGTAGTTCCAGCAGTACTTTCCCTTTCCTGGCTTTGTTCCCTCCACTATGTAACAGCATGAAAGATTTCAGTGTAGAACCTTTTAAACTGTGATGAATCATGTCTTATTGGCTCTTTTAGAGGGTTTTTGGCAAATGCACCTTTTTATTGTCCATGTGGAAGATTAAAGTCTAGCAATGAGAGCTGGAGCTGTTCATGCTCTCAGAGACAGATTTACAGATCCCGGAGTTTACCATTCATTTTGGGGCAGAAAGGGATTACAGAAAGTTGCCAGACATGGGGATCCATCAGGATTACACTGAGTGGCTTCTCCTTCGGTTCCAGCAGTGTAACTTTATTATAAAGCTTGGAAATCAAAGAGGAGCTCCTCTGATCAGTCTCTCAACAAACATGGGGGAGCTGGAAGAGGTGTTCCATCACACAGTGCGGCCAGGCTGCTTTGGTAGCCCCACAGTGTCTCCCCGTGCCTTCAGCATGTGTCCTGCTGTGCTGTGTACCACACTGTCCCTGCCTGGGCTCTGCCCCACCTGGCAGCCTGCACTGAGCTCGTCCCAGTCTACCAAAGCGTTTCCATCTGTGCACATAGATCAGGCAGAACTGGTGTTTTTTAAATGGTGGTATATTTTTAAAAGCAGACTTTTGCCTGACAGGAATAGCAAGAAATCTGGCTTCTCTTCTATTCCCTTAAGCTCTCAGCACAGCACTCTCTCAGGTACTCAGTTTAAAAACATATGTTTTCCACCTACTTAAGTGTACACATAAGTCCATTGTTGACTGAGAGTGAACAGCAGTGAAGCAGCTGAAAACACTGACCTGGGTCACAAGAAAGAGGCAGAAAAACAGCTCCCGAAGTCTCCTTTTTATAATCCCATTCTGGGACAAGGCTCTCAATTGCAGTGATATTTTCCAGATCATATTCTGGAATATTTCTTTTCTCAACAAACTGCTGATCACGCTTATATTGTCCTATGTCTGACTCAAACCACCTCCCCCCTCACTCCCAAGCCATTCTAGCCATGGATAAAACATTCTTTTGCCCATAAAAGTGAGCATTTGCACAGGGAAATGTAAATTACAGCTGCATTTAATTCTGCAGGCTGGTTTCCAAATTAACTGTATTTCTCTGCAGTCCTGAAAGTCCTTGTATATAACCATAAATCGCCTATCTGTTATCTAGCAGTAAGGCATCAGTGCTGGTTATATCTTAATTAAGCTCTAAGAAAGCATTTTCAGACTGTTACAACTTAGTAAGTTTCTCTCTGCTGTGTTACCAAAGTTGTGTGTATGGTGGGTATCCCATAAATAGTGATGACTGCACCGAATGGTAAACTTTGTCCTTTGCTATCGTTGTCTCCAAATTAAAACATAAACTAAAAGCGCTCAGAGTTCAGGCTTGCTTGGCTAACTGCAGGTGCACAGTGCTAATACTCATTTGCTTCTCTTAACTATATTGCTGATTTTATCTTAATTGGCTTCATTCAGCTCATTTGCCCTGGGGGATGAATTTGGCTCCTTATCATTACGCTCCTTCACTGGAACAATGAATACCAGAGTGCAAACAAAGTGCGACCTCACTTAAGAGGGCAGAATTGCTTTTCTGATCACACCATCCACTGCACGGAATAAACGAAGCTTTGCTTGAGGCTGTGACTTTCGTCTCACGAGGTGTCAGAGAGCAGGGTTGTGGGTTTTTTGTGTTTTTTGGTTTTTTTTTTTTCATTGAAAGAGTTAACGGAGGTTTTCTCTCCCCGTATTACTCCTGCCAGGCAGTGATGGGATCGTCCAGTAGGTGGCCGGCATTCCCCGGCTCTGCTCCCGCGGAATGAGTGCGCTCGTGTCAGCCAGCCCGCTCTCATCATGGGAAGCCGGGGAGGAATTGACGTCCGGAAGATCCTGCCTATAAGATCGGAACCGTCGGAGGAGAGGTGCTTTTCCCTCACTTTAAATCCGGCTGTGGAGTGCAAGAACTGAGAGCTGCAAGAGTCGGGGAATGCAGCGTGACGGCTGCTACCAAAAGTTCTCGCTGGTTGTAATTCTCTTGTTTCAGACTCTGCTCTGCTCGGCAGAGCTGATGCTGGGAATTTAGCTAGCCTTCTTGCTGAAAATGCCTCCCACTTACTGGTCTTTGGATGTAATAACTGGCCTGCCAGAGCTGAGGAGCAGCTAACGGCGAGACAAGGCAATGAGGAAAAAGCAAGTTCCAGGATTCAGACTCTGCTAGAAGATGTTCTCCTTTCAGTTTACAGAAGCAGTACAGTTGAGCAATGTGTGGAGCCTTTTTCTTCTATTTATTTTTGATATGTGTCACAAGGTGATATGACTTTTAAACTCTTATGACTGTTTAAAGCAACCAAGAAGTGGGAAAATTAAAGGAAAAAAAAAATTTTTGAGGATTTTCAAAGAAAGTCGTCTTCCGAAAAGAGGAAAGCAGGGCAATGGCATCTGGGGAGTGCCTACTTCTGGACCTGGAAACTGATAACTTCATCCTCTACAACATCTCTGCCAACCAGAGCGCAAATCTCTCCGTCCTCAGCGACGAGTGGTTCTACCCAGCCTTCCTCTACGCCATCCCCACCATTTACGGGATCATCATTTTGATAGGCCTTATCGGTAACATCACTTTGATTAAGATCTTCTGTACTGTGAAATCCATGAGAAACGTCCCCAATTTGTTCATCTCTAGCTTGGCTCTGGGAGACCTGTTGCTGTTAGTGACCTGTGTGCCTGTGGATGCCAGCAGGTACCTTGCTGATGAGTGGCTGTTTGGCAGGATCGGATGTAAGCTCATCCCTTTCATACAGCTCACTTCTGTAGGGGTGTCGGTCTTCACTCTCACTGCTCTCTCAGCTGACAGGTAAGCTTTCTGCTGCAGCCTTGATTTTGTAAAATGCACAGTTATGAATGGATCTTTTCAGGTAGAATTGCTTATTAGAGGCATTTTTAACCTAGCATTGGACAAAGAGCAACTTCACTTAATTTCGAGTGCTTATGAGCACAAAACTTGAGGAGTTTTGTGAATGCAGGTAGCTTTTTCTAGGTTAAACTAAATGTTTGTGCAGTTTAGCAAATAGACCAACTTAATTAAAAGAACAAGAGTGAGTCAAGCCCAGGGAGAGAAAGCAGCGATTCATGAAGCTGAACTGAAAGATAACGCTGTTCAAAAAAAGATAATTGATGCATATTTCATGAAGTGTAAAGGCAATGCAGCAGCAATTTGAAGTGTAGTTAGAGTTAATTCTTTCTACTGTCTTACTTCGTTACGGCTAATCAACATGAGGCCACATTTCATGAAATATGTTCAAAGTATTCAAGCGAAGATGCCTGAAGTCAGGCATCTCAGTTTGCTGCAGTCAGTATATTTCTCTCTATTAAATGTTTTACTGCTTAGTCAATTATAATTGGTCTACTTTGGAAACTTTGTCTTCCAATAAAGTTTGGTGAAAATAACATGCAATAACTATGCTGCTTTAGATCGTATGAAAAAAGTTCCATTTCTGCAGGTGGTACACTTTTAATAATCCATCTCTGTTTTGGATTTCTGTGAGGATCTGTAAAATTATCTCAGAGCATTCAGATTTAAATTCAAAAGACTTTGAATCTGAATATTGTTTTGAAGCATTAAGCCTTGCTTTCCAAAAAGAATGTAGGTACTTACAGGACTGTTGTCTGTTATAGGAACTCCTGTGCCCATCGGAGAGGCCAGGACATCTTATTCCTAGTACTGGTAATTCAGAAGAGACTGTGGAACACATAGGTTAAACTTAGGAAATCTCACAGAGGTAGTAATATTACTGGTGAGAAAGAGATCCTTATAATTTTGTTCTGCTCAAAAAGTCCTGAGGACAGTTTCTGAGTCACAAAGAAGTGGAAATAGCCTTGTGTTAAGCAGTGCCTTGCATGCTGTGCTGTGTCTCTCAGCCTTTTATTTTAAAATAACAGGCACTTTATGCTCAGTTTTCAGGGTAGTTTCAGTATAAACTGTATGGGGTTTCAGAAAACAGATCACCGTGTTTCAGACACACAGAACAGCCAATATGCTTTCTAGCCACAGCAGCTCAACTCCTCCATGATAATGTATAGAAATCATACTGTCTGCCCCAGTAGCAGATGGCAAACATGGCAATGTGCAGATAGAAGTCTTCAGAACATTTATTGTGAAAGTGTTGGCAAAATGGGAAAACTGCACAATCTCTCAAGAATCACCTGCACTTTGTGACAGCTGGAACCTCACTGTTCTAAAGAAAATTGTAGGAAAACAATAAGTGTTTCTCCAAGAAACTCATCTTTCCAAAGCAGTGTCCTTTAAGTTGTTCTAAAAAGCGTTTGGAAAAGAGAGATGTGTCATAAAGGCGATATATTAGAGAGATTTGTTGCTGATTGTGCCCTGCATAATGTAAATACTGCAAATGCTTTTACTGGGCAGCACATAAATGGTAGTTTTTTACCTGAAACAAATCAGCAACATAAGAAAGAGCAGCTGTGGAAATGTAGGTTTTGGTGACGTTAAATTCTCAACTTCAGCTTAATCTGAATAGTGTTAATTCTCATGCTGCACTGGGGATGGAAGAGGGAGGGGGAAGGGAAAGAAAAAGTTACAGCATTTTTCATGCCGCTGGGCCATAATGGAGATAGTCATGTGTAAAAGAAGACTTTGTGTTCTCATTTTCAACTGACCATTTTACTGTATTTGAATGCATTTGTTGTCCAGTTAGAAGGAGATAATAAAAATCCTACCTTTATTATGTCTATGAATCTTAACTGCTGCTCACTGAACCACAAATAGGTCTTATCTATGTTTACTGAAGCCTTTGTTTTGTTTTATTAACAGCAGTGCCAGAATAGTTCTCTTAAAGAATAATGTGGTCTATATTTTGTCAGCTCACATATCAATATTCTATTTTTATTTTCTGGAAACTCTCACCCTGAACTCTGAGACCCAATATTAATCATGTCAGAATCATTAAGAAAATAAAATGTACAGGGAAAACCTCCAAGATGTGAGTTGGCTGTGAGCAGCATGATGATGACTGCCTGGGTCTCTGGAGGGGCAATCAGCACTGGGGCCAAGAGATGCTGACCCTGGAGCCTGTAGCAGTTCCATAGCAGACCACATCCGGGGTAAGATGTGGCCTTGCAAGTGGGGTGCTAGCCAGCTCAGCCATACAGGGAAATGTCTGTAGAAGCTAACAGGTACAGTGGTGACATCAGAGTAGAAGAAGGAATCAGGAGTCCAGGATATGACACTGTTCAGACACAGCTCATTTCCCTTGGCTTCTTCCGTCTGAAGGAAGGAGCCCCTCCAGGGTAGTCAACAAGATGTCTCTGTTCCACAGAGAAAGATATCTCCAGAGACAAGTTGAATCACTGTGTTGTGATCTCTCCCTCTCTCCATGGGGATAGAGGAAGCCTTCCTGTTTAGTACGGATTAGATGCCTGTATGTGAGGAGGAGAGAGATTTGGCATCTCTGAAATCAGAAATGTGTAAAGAAAAGCACTGGAATGTGATGCAAGTGTTCCCAAAGCGTTCACCTGTTCCCAGATGACTACTGAAACACAGTTTGAAAATCAATGGGTAAATGTGTTGAGCAAATACATGATGGGGGAGAGGAGTGAGATGAGTATGCTCAAACCATCTTGGTTGCTTTGGATCCCCTTCTGAAGTTGAGGGGCCTCGTTTTAGTACACTGTGCTCAGCCCACACCGTGGGTTGAAGGATGTACCTTCCTGAGGTAGACTTTCGCTCTTTCCATCTCCAGTTCATCATGCATTAAGTAGGGTCAATTACACCAAATCTATCATCTCTTGATGACTGTAGAGGCTGAGTTCAGTGTCAGCCTCCATCACAGAGTACCCACAGCAGCTCAGTGGTTTGACCAGCCACGACCCAGAGGTTACGCAGAGGATTGGTTGCTCGTTTGCAAACCTTTCTCAATGAAAACTCTAGCTGCATTTACAAGAGCTGTGGGAGCTGACTGCAGGACTTTTCCTTTGAGCCTGACAAATTCACCAAGCAGCCAGGGTAGGGTTAAGTCCTGTGATGTCCTTACAGTCGCCCTCCAGGAGCGATAAGGCAACAGGGCTAAGCAACAAAGCAAGGAAACAAATAGTTATGCTTGTGTATGCAGGTCTATGTGCTTTACAAGGGCTCCAGATGATGCTGACAGGGGAATTACATCTGTCTGAGCAGCTCTTCTGCTCTGTCAGGACAGCAGATTTCTTTAGCTGCTCTTCATTCCTGCAAAGAGGGAGCATGAGTTGGCTTCCTGCCCTACTCCTGTGTTAAGGGAGGTACAGAGGTGCACAAGCAGTCACACCTGGGCTGCAAGCCCATGCAGGAAAGCTGGCTCAGCAAGTGGCAGGAAATTAAGGAAAATCTTTGCACAGTAAGAGGAAAAGCAGCCCATTTAATTACCCTTGTCATGGGAGATGTCTCTATTTAATTGACTGTTTCTCACATCACTGACAAAGTTTAGGCATTTGCATTTAAATTACCCAAGCTGTCAGGCACCAATCATACTTGCCCACTGTTTCACTGAGATAGTAAAAAAAAATCGAAACACCACAGTGTTCACGCAGTGAAGCCTTCCTGAAGTAATGCTGTTTTTACAAGCACACAGCAGCGTGTGTAAAGCATAATTGGAGTTTTCAAGTGGAATCTTTAGTTTAAGCACGTCAGATTATCCAGATTTTACTGCTGGAAAACTGCAGGAATGCCTGCTGCCTGAAGCTGCTGCCAGCCAGTCAGAGGAGAGAGTGGCATTTAGCATGGGGAGACACGTGGGATGGCATCACAAACTGACATCAGGTGGCATACCTTGCAGAGACAAGTTGCAGGCAGCAGGAGTTGCAATAGAGAGGGAGCTCCAAGAAATGGAATGAGGACATTAATAACAATGAGGACATTAATAATGATAACGACTTTTCAAAATGTTGCCCTCACTGCTGGGATGCAGGGATGGATGCAGGGTTGCAGTGGTGCTTCCCACTGCCCTGGTTCCCTGGGAGTAGATCACAGCTGAAACCACCTGATGTTACTCTGAACACATACATCAGTTTGTTTATGTAAGAAATAAAAACCCACACAACCCCTTTCTTCAAAAAAATAATGATGGTGGAAGGAAAGAAACAGGTCCAGGGTTTCTAGAAAGATGTTTCTGAATATACAAAAACTTTGCTTGTGGACTCATCCTTTTTCTGCTTTGGATGTCTCCAGCTCCCACCTTTAATAATTTGTACAATTCCAGTGAACGAGTAGTGTCTATATGTAAGGCCATTTGTTCTGTTTATATCTCCACAAAAGGGAGATTAGGTGTGCTATCTGAGAATAAAGCTATGGAAAGCCAAACTGATTTCATGTTGTTGATAGAATGAGAGGTAAAGGCCTTAAATTGCAGCAGGGGAAATTCAGATTCAATATTAGGAAACATCTATTCTCAGAAAGAGTGGTGAGGCAGTGGCACAGGCTGCCCAGGGAGGTGGTGGAGTCGCCATCCCTGGAGGTGTTCAAGAAATGTTTAGGTGTGGCACAGAGGTACATGGTAGCGAGCATTATGTGATGGGTTGGTTGTTGGACTACATAGTCTTTTCAATTCTAATGATTCCATGACTCTATTTTGGGGCAATTTACTTGTGTTGCAGTTTATTGTGCGGCCTCAGGATGGTTTTAAAATTGTGACTGAGAAATGACCAAGACAACCCTCAGTGTGCTCAGTGCAAATAAGGAGAATGATACCCCTGTATGCATATTTTGGATCCACTGACATAATCTTACCCAGAACATCAGTCCTTCCATACCAGAGGGGAAATCCTGAGGGGCTTAGGGTGCCATCCCCAAGACTTCCTTCTCAGTGAAGCACTGGGAGGCACCACTGGATCCATGCTGCTGTTATGGTGGCCCTGCCACTGCTCTTCCTGTGCTAATGGCAGAAAGTATGTTCAGAGATACATGCTTTGTTCAGATGTGGAGTCCTCAGTACAGGAGAGACACAGACCTGTTGGAATGCGTCCAGAGGAGGGCCACAAAAATGATCCAAGTGATGGAAAACCTACAAGGACAGGCTGAGTGAGTTGGGGCTGTACAACCTGGAGAAGAGAAGGCTCTTGGGTGACCTGATAGTGGCTTTTCAGTATCTAAAGGGGAACTACAGGAAAGAAGGAAACAGGCACTTTATCAGGGTCTGTGGTAATACAACAAGGAGAAATTATTTCTAGCTTAAAGAAGGTAGATATAGGCTGGATGTAAGGAAATGGTCTTTTTTAGTGAGAGTGGTGAGGCACTGGAACAGGTTACCCATAGATGTGGTGGTTGCCCTGTCCCTGAAGACTTTCAAGACGAGGCTGGATCAGGCCCTGGGCATCCTGATGTAGCTGTGGTATCCCTGTTCATTGCAGGGGAATTGGACTGCATGGCCTTTAAAGGTCCTATCCAACTCTAAGGATTCTATGATTCTATCTCTTTCAGCCAATGCACAAAGTCTTAGATCCTGTGTTGCTGGCCACTATGTCAATACAATATAAACACTGTCAACACCCTTGTTTTTAGCTCTCATTTCCTAAGCTCCTGCATCCATCTGTACCAAGAGAAACAGATCAACAGCACAAACTTTCTGAGTATTTTGATTAGCCAGAGCAGATGGCTAAAACACAATATATGCAATTCTATAACCAGGAATTAGAGCTCCTGTTCATATCAGTGAACTGGCACACAAATCCGAGGCTAGAGTCAGTAATAATGTGTTGGAGAGTGTCAATATTTAAGCAGTCAAGAGGAAGAAAATTTGGATTGCCTATAGTTTACATTTCAGTAAAATCTGAAATCCCCAATCAGTTGTCATGGTCCCACAACACGAGGTGCTGTACACACCGTTAGCAAGGAGAGCAACTCGACATGGAGAATGTGCCATCAGCTTTCCCATCAGCATAGGCATTTGTACTTGGTGTTCAGATGTGAACAACAGCCTGGCCAAAAAGAGCAGAAGCTGGAAAAGCTGGCTTGTGTAGCAAAGTGAAACATCCTACAGCTGCTTTGCTTGCAGACAGCCTCTGCAATAACCTGTTTTTATTTTGAGGAACGTCTTGAGAGAGAGCCCACATCCCCCATGGATTGCCTCTCACCAGCTCCACACCCACATGCCTAGTTCACTCACATCATGTGGGTCACCAGGGGTTGTGAGGTCCTGTCCAAGCTTCTCTCTGCAACTGGCTCTTTGCTTTGCTCTTGTGTCATCTGATCAGTTCAAACAGGGAATTTCAGAGTTCTGAAACCAACCTGTGCCTTGGGCAGAAATGCAGGTGGTGCCTAGACCCCTGCAGCAGTGGGGCACCAAGAGGCATCCAGTGCTACCATATTTGTGTATATATTTGCTGGAGAGAAAGGCAGAAAAGCTGGCGTTACTCGCAGAAAATTACCTTGTCAACCCCAGGCAAGGGATCAATTTAACCAGAATGCAGAAATGTGCCAAGCATAAAAGTGAAAAGCACTGCCAGATCTCTGTCCATCCTGTCCTTGCTTGTCCTCTGCCTATAGACTATGCAGCTCTGAAGGAAGGCAGGACAGAAGACAGCACCATGGCATCCTGAGAGCCCAAACTGTTTCTTTGTACCTCCAAACAGTTCTGAAGCATGAGATTTAGTCATGGCTGTTCAAATGATACAGAAGAGCCAGAGAGGCAGAAACTGGGCCAGCACTGATAGCTCCAGCCAACCAGTTCAGCTGGTCTTCTCACCAGCACAGAGGCTTCTGCACATATAATGGAATTTGGATTAAAACAGATCATCTCAGTGACACTGCAGAACTTTCTAATTATTCTAACAAAAAGTGCCTTTTCCCTGTCATTGCTCTTCAATATTGTTATTCTCATTGCTTAGAAATTGTCATATTTCAAATATAAATTTGTCTGACCTCTCACTATTGTGCCTTTCTCAGTAGAATGGAAATATCCCTTGTTCCTGCTTATTTTTTCACATGAAAATACCTTCATGTGGTGATCAAGGCTTCTTGAGAAACATCATCCAGCTAGACTAATTTAAAGCTGTGTTCTCTAATCTCATCTCCTTTTCAGAGAGACTGTTCAAAATGCTTCCTGGTGTTTGACATAGAATCATAGAATTATAGAATCATAGAATGCTAAATCACTGAACCATTAAATCATAGAATGGTTTGGATTAGAAGGGACCTTAAAGCCCTGGTGGGCTGCCCTCCACCAGCTCAGGCTGCCCAAGGCCCCATCCAACCTGGCCTTGAATGCTTCCAGGGATAGGGCATCCATAGCCTTCTTAAAAGCATATAGTAACACAGACAGACCATTCAGCATGGTCCTACATGCTGTGAGGTGCTGGAGGTACCAAAGGCACTATCACTTCCATGATGCTATTAACAACCTAATTTACAACAACAATCAAAAATAGTAGTGGACCATTTAGCCCTACCATGGCTAAGCGTTCATAAAAAGTTCATAAAAGCTAATAAGGAGGTGATGGTCTCCTAGACATTTGTTATTGCCAAGGCTGCAGAAAGGGCAGAAGCATTAGATAAGCATAGCTCACTGCTTTTTACTCTCTAGTTCATGTGCTGATTGCACTAAAGCCTTGACACCATGAGAATGGTGTGGGACACTTCATTTTGTCAGGTGAAAAAGAAGCATTCCAAAGTCTTGGTCCTCTCTTCCCTTAAAAGATTCTCTTTTTTTTTTTTTTTTTTTTTTTTTTTTTTTTTTTTTTTTTTTTTTTTCCCTGCTGTTTGTTGTTGGGTTTTTGGTTTTTTTGGTTTTTTTTTTGTTTTTTTTTCCCCATAATCTGTTCACTTGAGTGTTTTACATACTATTTTGCACTTGTAGGAGTTAAAATGGCTTCTGTTAGACTGTGGCTGTTTATCCCAATGACTCTGAAATATTTCTTTTACAGTCTGGTTAACAACTGTGCCATCTGCAGACCTTCCCAGAAGAGGTTTTATAGTGTGCCCAGGGCACCTGATAAACATAATAAATAGCACTGCAGCTAGAGCACCTTCTCAGAACCCAGACTAGAAATGGTTCCACTCACTGTTACCTTCCTACTGGCATATTTGGTGACCCACTGAGGTGACCCTTGTGCTGTAGGTCCCCACCAGCTGCAGCTCCCCTGTCTCCAACCTATACATCCGTTTTAAATCTTGCATGAGAGGGTGGCAGAGATTGTAAAGGCATGTGAGAGGGGACACAGTATAAACCAGTGCTTCAATTCTTGGAAATTTCTCCAGTTTTTCAAGATTTGCAAAAAATTTTATCACCAGTTGTTCTCTGGCTCTTTCCTTCATTACTCCTAGGTGAAAATTATTCAGGCCTGCTAGTGTGAAAATGTTTTATGCTGGCAGATGTTGGCTCACATCTTCTTTAATACAGCTGGTGACTTTTCTGCTACAACTGTAGCTCTGCACACATGCTGCAAACACCTCCTCCACATTTGGTCTTAAATACCTAGCAATTTCCTCTCACCCTGTCTCCATCAGTGTTCATATCTTCACCATTTAATGATTTTCTTTTGTTCCTGGTGTATTTAAAAATGTGCATTTGTCTGTCACACAGTGACCTTTGATATTTTGTTGGCTCCTCCAGCTTTCCTTATCAGACACCGACATTTTTAAACTCCAATATTTGCTGTCATTTACTTTTGCTTTTTTTCCCATCTGCTCTATATTGATTTTTTTTTAATTACTTCTTTGAGGTTTTAGTGCAACTCCTCATTTTCTGTCACTCAGAGCAGTTTTTTGCCCTTAACAGTTTTCTCAGGGCAAGGTGGGAATGATAAGGAAGGCTGGGGTCAGCTACTGATGTATCATTAGTATCATCCACTTTACTTTTTCATTTCCAGTTTGTTGTACTGACAACTACTTTTACAGGCAGGAAGCCTGCTACTCCTTTTTTTTTTTTTTTTTTTTTTTTTTTAAATGTACTTTTTCCACAAGACAAAGATAAGCACAGCATGGCTGCTATAGGATCAGAAACTGCTAATTTGTATAGGTCAGTTATGCAGTCTGCTTTCTTGGTCAGAACAAAGTGCAATATTGATTCATTGCACCTCACAAGCAGGACTTTTGGAGCTGAGAAACTGCCATTTTTTAGAAACTCTAATAGAATTCTGTAGCAGGAACAGAGATATCCAGCAATTACCCCATATATATACACACTTTTTTTTTTAAGAGGCTATACTTCAAGTTACCTTTTGTGCTTCAGGGAGAAATAAGACTGATCGTCTCAGCCCTCCTTCAAACGGCACATCTCACATACAATTGCACGCATGTAGGCTGGTGCCACTGAAATGTTTGACTTGGAACCAAGGTTTTATTTGGAGGTTTGACTGAGAATCACCTGCAGGGAAAATATATCCTACATGCAAAGGGATCTTTCTAAGAAGGACAGCATTGCCCAGGGACACTCACTGTTTTCTTCAGTGATCTTTACATCCATTTTTTCTTTTTCCGTACGTATAGTTAATTTTTGAAATACTTTGTGCTCTAGACTGTCATGATTAAGAATAACACAGTCATTATTAAACGGTTAGTATGTAAGTTTTCTTACTTGCAAGGTGTAGTCCAATTTAAAGTTCTGCAAAATACTTCATCCTAATGGAGACCTCATACCTGGATTGAAATTCCCATCCATTCAGATTTCAGACTGATGTAGGAGTGTACAGGTATATGGATTAAAATTTGAACACACACTTAAAAAGTAAGAACTACACCACTTTCATCACTGCATCTGGTTTCTTTCCATTTCAAATGTAGTTAATGGGAAGAGAAAGGAAACGGACTGTACCTGCTAATGCATGTAAGTCCATCAGAGATGTCTTTGTGCCTGTGTGCAATTTACTTAAGCTTTTAATAACAAGTGTTCACTCAGCAGTCATCCATAATAATGATAAATTTAGTAAGTATACAGAAAGCAGATAGACCTGAAATAGATTGCCAGAATGTGCTGATGGGTTCTACAGTCCAGAAACTTTGTGGATTTCTACAATTATTTCTCTTCAGAGCTATAAATATTCACAGTATTCATGGTGGAAACAATAAGAAAGTCTGGGACATTACATTTCTCATAAACTTCTTCTAATATTTATTAAGACTTCTTTGTGGTTTTCAAAATCAAACTTTTCTCTCAGCAAGGCTCCATATATTTCATTTGTGCAGCCTTTGCATAGCATCAACTTTTTCTCTTTAGCTTGAGTCTTTTTTACATGGTAATTGAGCCAGTCCTGCATATTATGTGAACAAATCAATAATGTAATACTAGCAGAACATAATTACAGATTTTCAATAAGGTTTTCATTCAGTCTGTTTGTAGGCCAAGACCAGATCAAGGCGCACATGGTAAGCTTAAAAATAGGAACAGATGAACTATGAACTGTACAAAATTTCTCCCTCTTTCATTTAGAAGTGGGAACAGAAAAAATCTGGGGATGTGCTGACCAAGAGGCAGGTCTTCTGTCTCCCATCATTACGATAGGAATTGGTTGCAATTTCAGGAGCTCATTTTGTAGAGCTGGGAAGAACTCAAAGTTTTTACTTCAGAGCAATTTACATGACTGTTTTTCTAAGGCTTCAGTCCTTTCAGTCCATTCCAACTAATCCTTGCTTTTTAGTGAAGTTTTAGGTTCACATTTGCCCAGCTTCTCAAATTGAGCTTATTTTAAACAGATCCAAAAGTTAATAAGTGGCTTTCTCCTTCAGAGAAAAACCTGGAAGTGGATCTGAAATACAGCTAATCTTTCTGTCAGCCTGCTACAGTCTATGCAGTGTGGTTGGCAATGAAGCAGAAGTGGGCCAGGCTTTTGAAAGCTCATTGGAACAATTTTCAGTGCATTTCTTTCCTAAATTGTGATGAAAATTTAGGAGTAGGAGCCAAGAGCTCCTAGTAGGTGATGCTATTTACAGAAAAAGTTCCTTGATTCTAAAGTACTCTTGCTAACCTGTTTTTGAGGGACACTGTCCCATATCCTATTAAGAAGGATATGGAGGATTATTTTCTCTTTATATATTTCTTGCAAGAGTATTTGCAGAGTCACAAGGTCCTGCTACATGCAGTATGACTTCGTATTTGCCTTGGAAGGGATGTCACCAGGAACACCTCCTGCAGTTACTCACTTGTATGAAGAGCTGCCTGTGTTGCCATGAGGGAGGAAGATTTTTTCCCCACTACCACTGTCAGCAACTGCAGTCCCATGCTACATTTAAAAATGCCTCAGAAAGTGACATCTCCAAGCTTAAAAAAAGCTGCTTTCTTTGCATCTCATACTTTCCAGGTGTACAGTGAGGGATGTTATACGGAACATTCATATTAGTTTTAATTGCTCAAAGGGAAGGGGGAAAACATTTAAACAAAGCAATCATAGAAGAGGAAAGGAAGCTAATGCTGCAACAGCACCATCTTCTCCACATAGCATGAAGGCACCTCCCTAGAAAGAAAGTGAGACATAAGGAGTTCATTAATTTGAAATCCAAAGGAAGCCTCCCATTTTCCTTCTGTTATTTTGTTGTTTTAATTTTGTTTTTGTAGCTGTGGTAGCAGGCAGCAAGTAAATTCATAGAATCATAGAATCACTGATTATTGTGAGTTGGAAGAGACCCACAAGGATCATCAAGTCCAACTCCTGGCTTCACACAGGACCATCAGAAATTCAAACCATATTTCTGAGAGTGTTGTCCAAACTTTTCTTGAACTGTTACTTGGGACCGTGCCCACTGCCCTGGGAGGTTGTTCTGCGCCCACCGCCCTCTGGTGCAGAACTTATTAACTGGTGAAGGTGGAAAGAAAAAACGTGAAGGTTGCACTGGAGGTGACATTTTGAGGATAAGATAGTTACTCCTCCAGTGGAAGAGAAAATGCAGTCTTTATATCTGCATGTTTAGGAATATACAGGCAACATGACTTTGAAGGCAAAGGCTATTCATACTTCAGCTGGTGTGCATTTTCTTGTCTTAGCTGTGGAGCACAGAGATGGCTAGCACACTTTGTGCCAGCAGAGAAGCTGCATCTAGGAAACCTTAGCATCTCTTTGGACCCTTACCTTTTTCATGATGAAACTAAAAAATTAAAATTTAATTTAAAATTGAAGTTGTGGCTTTGGGACTAACTGTACAGTATTAACCAATGTTTGCATAGTCCAAGTTTCGGAGTACATTGCATGGTGTTAACATCAGTAACATTATTACTAACACAACGATAATGACACTGTATTTCAGTTTCTGTGACTTATTAACCTCAATGGGAAAGGTACTTACCACTGAAAGACCTTGTGCAAGTGCCACATTTAGGTGGTTTATTGTCACTTCAGTAGTCTCAGCTGTGAGAAAAAAAGTGTTCAAGGAGCTCAGAAGAGATCCTGAAAGACATTATAAGATATTTTTCAGCATTGTATGGTGAGGCATGCACTGGCATAGTTTTAAATTCTAGCTGTTAAAGAAAATTCACAAAAGTTAAAAAGTGGATTGTTGGGATTAGATTAAGAAGTGATCATGCGTTATATGTCATTGAATTCTTGCAATAAATATGCTGTACCAGAACAGCTTTCACTTTCAAAGTACTATTGGTCCAAAGCTCTGTCAGTCCCGTATGGTAGAGATACCATTTTGCAGTAAGGAGTGATGGGTTTACACAAGCCCTTTCCATTACTTGGGTCACTGCACTGAAGCAACCCTCTGATCAGGCTTCTCCTGGAGACCTGAAGGCAGACCTGGAGAAGAGGGACAGCACTGGAGCCATCCAGCAGTTGAGAGGGTTACACGTCAGGGTGAGTTCTCACAGCACCTCGTAGACTGCTAACGATCTGCTGTAGTCTTACAAATTGGTGCTTATACTAGCTAAAACTCTGACCTACTATATAGGCTATCCTATGATTGTATTAATTGCATTTCAGAAAACCTCATGCATGATTTCTTAGTGCGGGCTGAAGCTGAAACCATGAGACACAGGGACATGCTTGCAACCATCCTGAGCAGAAGGTCATTGGTACCTCCTGTGCCAGGCAGGCTGCTAGTTAGCAAGCACAGTAGGAAGAGATAAGTTCAAAGACTGAGCAGTTGTAAAGGTCAGCATCTCTTTCTTACTTCCTATGAGATCAGCAGCTCAGTCATTTTCACCTGGGCTTTTTGACAGCTGGAGAGATTGGAGTTGACACAGATTCTTAACTGCCATCTTTTATTCAACTGAATCATCAGAAGGTATGCTTTTCCTTTTAAGTTTTGGTCTTTGTAGCAAGGCATGAGTCATACTTTTGGATTTTGGTGGCGGAGAAGAATTATTTAAATATATAGGGGAATTTAATGTGTAGGGGAATGACTTTGCTGGAAAAGAGTAGTATCATATCATTCAGAAGCTCAATGTGAGAGCAAGCAGAGGTGATGAATACACAGCCACGAGTAGAGTTACTGCAGACAAACTGAGATTTTGATTAGATTATTCAAGTACTGTATTTTAAATATGGGAACGTCAAATATCTCAAACTTACTCCTAGGTTTAGCCATCTAAAATAGGTGATGAAACTTGTTATCTTACTGCTTGGTCTCTGCTTATGGAAAGCAGAGAAAGGGCAACTCCAGAGGACTTACCACCCCATTCCTCTCAGGTACCTATTTCTGAACTGAAGAAATCATCTCCAGAGTTGCCTCTTTCTCTCCACTGACCATAGAGGAGGGCACCTAGGCTGATGCCCTGCACTTGACCAGCTGTAGTAGTTGAGATGTATGGTATCTCCATGGTCTAATGCAGACACAGAGAAATAGATTTGATTCATTCAGTTTCAGTCAGTCCTCAGCTCCTTACCCTCAGTCTGTTCCTTTCTTAGGAGACAAAATAGCATGTTGTAAGGAGTTAAAAAAAGAAAAGGATCTAGGGGTGTTAGTTGACAGCCAGCTGAATGCAAGCCAGCAATGTGTTCAGGTGGCCAAGAAAACCAGTGACATATTGGCTTGTAACACAAATAGTGCAGCCAGCAGGAGCAGGGAGATGATCATGCCACTGTACTCAGTACTGTTGAGGCCACACCTCAAGTACGGTGCTCAGTTTTGGGCCCTAAGAAAGACAAGAAAGACATGGAAGACCTGGAACGTGTCCAAAGAAGGACAACAAAACTGGTGAGGAGTAGGGAGTGGTTGAGGGATTGTTCAGTCTGAAGAAGGGGAGGTTCAGGGGAGAGACCTCATCAGTCTCTACAAACTGCCTGTAAGGAGGTTGTGGTGAGGTGGAGTCAGCCTCTTCTCCCAGGTAACAGCAATAGGCTGAGAAGGAATGGCCTCAGGTCGTGCCAAGGGAGGTTCAGGTTGGATATTAGGAAACGTTTCTTCTCCAAAAGAGTGATGAGGCAGTGGCACAGGCTGCCCAGGAAGGTGGTGGAGTCACCACCCCTGGAGGTGTTCAAGAAATGTTCAGATGTGGCAATGGGGGACATGGTTAGTGGGCATGGTGTGATGGGTTGGTGCTTCGACTAGATGATCTCAGTTGTCTTTTCCAATCTCGAATAGTCTACTACTCTATGAAAATACATTTGCTGGATGTGTAAATGGCACATATTAGCCTTTTCCTATATCTCAAACAGCAACCTATCTCAGAAAACTGGAAGTGTTCCAGAGATGATAAGTTCCTGAGAGCTGATCTGACTGTGCAAAGCAGGAAAATGGTGCTCAGTATTCTGACAGAGAACTTGGCCACCATCATGTCCAGACAGCACAAAACCCACTACCAGTGGTAGAGATGCAGTGTCTGCAGGACAGGAGAGAGCCCTGTTCTCAATTGCACAGGACTGGCCATTTAGCAGGAAAGGTAATAGCCACTAGGACTTTCTTTGAGCTTGGGATTTTTTGGTATTTGAGAATTTGGGCATGCAACTGATATGAAGCTGATAGGGGACAAAGAAAAGATTATCTCATTGAAAAAGAGAAATGGTGGTGGACAAAATTGTGGGAAGGTTCAGGATAATATCTGATATATGAGCTGAAAAGACAAAGTCTGAAAAATAGGTCTAGGTGCTGTTCAAGACCAGTCTACCTTGTTGCATTTCTTAAAGATTTGCAACTAGATTATAAAATTCAGTGTTGACTCTATCATTAAACTGTGTGGAAAAATAAGCTCACAAAGGATTTTCTGAGCCCCCCTCAGAAACCCACGAGGAGTAGCAGATTTTTCACTTCAGGAGCAACCAACACAGAAAGATCTTCCAGCATCCCTTCCAGCCCAAGGGGACTGACCTTCCTGCATGACTGCCCTGTGCTCTCAAACAGAGCAACCCTCTGCAGCCACTGTCCAGAACCAAAGCCGATGTGGAGAGGCAGAACTGATGAAACATAACTTGGGGGTGTGCCCATTGATCATCTGTAAGGCAGCTGGAAATGAAGACTCCCACCAGATCAATGCCAAGCAATTAAGCATTAATACTCAGATGAACACAATCACTGGAGGTTTCTGAATAAGTTAGCCCATCATAAAAAATGTAATGGGGATAGTCAACAAAATAATTTGATTCTATCTTCAAGCTCCTTAGGAAACATGCATCTGTGTTCCCACATCTGACAAACTACCCCTTCAAAACCTGTTTTTTCTTGCTTTGTTTTTCCTGTCTCATCTTTTTGTGCTTTTGACCTCATGATTTGCCTCTACAGAGAGCCCTTTGCAAGTAAAAAGTCTCTCGCATCTTCTTCTAAATTTGTCATAGCAGGCTTTATAAAACATACTAAATGCCTAATTATCAGTGCCAGCATTCTTAGCCATTTTTAATCACGTTCTTTCAAAATTATATTGTTTGGAAATGACATCTCCAATTAAAATGTACTAATAACTTGAAATGGATCAATTTTCTGTCTCCAATCTATTAATGTTAACAGAAATTTAACAGACTCTTTCTCTATATACTTCCATTCGTTCATGCTATTAGAAATTAATACTAGAAAATATTCTCTCAGCTGGCTATACAATATGCAAGAAAATCCCTGAAGTGATTACACTGACAAGCCATGTTGATGAGCATATAATAAACAGTTACAGAAATAGCTTTGAATTAAATAAATTTATGACTATATCGTAATTTGTTTTTATGTTTACGTTCTTTTGTGTTTATGTTCTTTAGACTTTACTGAAGACACTCAGCTAATGCTTCTGCCAATTTTCTGGTGAAGCAAACTGCAAACTGAGCTGGTTTGGCTGCATTTTTTTACTAATCTGCCTGCTCATCCATTCAATTACTGCAATATTTGCAAAACCGTATTTGTGTGTGTGCCATGGTTTTCTTCACCTGAGATTATGATATTGACCTGGAAGATTGTGCTTTTTATATGGCACCACTTAACCCCCATCCAGCTTCAATGTGCAAGTTAAAGAAGTGCTAAGCAAGCCTGGAAAAACTGTTTGTCTACTGTAGCTGTATAGCTAGAGTAAGGAGGAATTGGAGATATGAAGAAGAAGCAGTTAAACAGAAAACTAATGAGGAAAGTGTTTGCAGTCCGTTAAAGGAAAAATCATCTACATGAGGCACCTGTGGAACTGTATGGAGAAACATCTGCAGGTGACAAGATGTCCAGATAAAAGAGAAAAGGAAAGGGAAAGGGAGAGAGAGAAGGAGGGAGAGACAAGGAGAAAGGGGAAGGGAAGGATGATCAAGACCACTGCCTAACTACTTCATAGCTGAGCAAAATTTTAAGTATATTAACTAGGGCGTTGCACAGATGCCTCTTGAATGCTTACAGGCATGGGGCATCAACCAACTCTCTGGGAAGTCTGTGTGTGACCATCCACAATGCAAATGTAAATGCCAGTATGTATGTTCTTATGTGTGTTTTTATGTTTTTTACAGAAAAAAATATATAAGTATAAATGCATATGTAAATATATGTATATGATGTAAAATAGCAGGTATATTAAACAGGATTTTTCTTCTAACTAGAAGCTGAATACATGTTTGTTCTGTAAATAGGGCAATTACCCAATTAAATCAGTGCAGAACCTCATATTTGCTGCCTCTGTTACACACAGAAAGCTTAGCTTGAGAAAGCATCAGAGTTTGCTTCCAAACGGCCAACATACAGCTCAAAATGAAATGTGTGGCAAAGTCTACAAACCAAGTAACCCATCCAGTTTCCTCCAACAGAATCTGTCAGTGAGGTGTAAGCTGCTGTAACGCTTTTCAAGAGAAGTCTATGGTGGCATATCCTATCTTAACCCTATCTGGACTTATACTTATTAATGTTGTGCAGCACTGTGCTTTGTTGGGTAAATGACAAATTAAATGAACCCAGAACCAATACACATGAAAGTGAATGCACTCAGAACAGGTGACACTGCTTAAAAATGAGAAATGTTTTGAAAATGGCAAAATTTAAAATTACAACCATTTTCAGTCTTGAGTAATTTTTTTTCTGGAAAGTATCTGTTAAGTATGAGCAAAAATACAATGCCTTAGTTTTATAAATGGTCAGCATTGATGTCAGTAAATAATTTATCTTTTTTTCTTTTTTTTTTTTTTTTAGGTATAAAGCTATAGTAAGACCAATGGAGATCCAAGCATCCCATGCATTGATGAAAATTTGTGTGAGAGCTGCTGTAATCTGGATTGCATCCATGCTACTTGCCATTCCTGAAGCAGTGTTTTCAGATTTACACCCTTTCCATGACAAAGGGACTAATAAAACTTTCATCAGCTGTGCTCCTTACCCACATTCTGATGGGTTGCATCCCAAAATCCACTCAATGGCATCATTTCTGATCTTTTACATCATTCCTCTGTCTGTCATTTCAGTATATTATTATTTCATTGCTAAGAACTTGATCCGGAGTGCTTACAACATCCCTGTGGAAGGAAACGTGCACGTAAGGAAACAGGTAGAGACTACTTTCTTCAAAAGTCCACAATTCCCATGAACAAGTAAAGAGAGATACATAGGAAAGTTTGCACTAAAGCAAACTGCAGGTGCTGTGCTAATTTTAATAGATTATCATAAACTATGTCACAACAGTAATCTAATTTTCCTAAGTTCAGAGACTTTGGCAGGGCAGTTACCATGGCACAGCAGCGGATTCATGCCAATGTCTGGGAAGGTATTGACTAAGATGCAGGAGAAAGGATAAAGCTGGTGGTGGTGTTGTGAAATTGAAGCTGAGGGGTAACACAGTAGGAAACTTCTCAAAGTTTCTGTATAAAAAAGGACCTAGGAGAAAGAGTTGCTCCATTAAGTAGTTTCTCTTCATGTAGAGGGAAATTCTGGCTTTCCAATTCAGTCCTCAGGGCTGAAATGGGACACAGCAACATCATCTGCTGGTGTTATACTATGCTGGGGGAAAGTACAGGCTGGAGATGGACTGGGGAAGTGGAGGCTGGAGAATGGTGACAGATGGAGGGTCGTCAGGAGAGAGAACTGAGTAGGATGGTGAGATGCCAGAAAGAAGGGATGCCTTTTAGAGGGGCCTCAACAGACTTGAAAGGTGGGGCTGGGTGAACCTAATCAGGTTCAACACAGCAAAGTACAAGGTTTTGCACTTGGGCCAGAGGAATCCCAGGCATCCATGCAGACTGGAAGGAGCAGTCTTGAGAGCAGCCCTGTGGAGAAGGACCTGGGGGTCTTGATAGACAAAAAACTTCACATGCGCCAGCAGTGTGCTCTTGCAGCTCAGAAAGCAAATGGTGACCTGGGCTCCATCAGAAGAGGGATGGCCAGCAGGGTTACAGGAAGTTGATTGTCCTTCTCTACTCTGCTCTTGTGAGGCCCATCTGGAGTACTGTGTACAGGTCTGGAGCTCCAGTACAAGAAAGACAGAGAGCTGTTGGAGAGGGTCCAGAGGAGAGCCACAAAGATGATCAGGGGACTGGAGCACCTCCCTATGAAGACAGGCTGGGCTTGTTCAGCCTGGAGAAAAGAAGGCTGCAGAGTGACCTCATTGCAGCCTTTCAGTACCTAAAGGGAGCCTACAAACAGGAGAGGAATCAACTCTTTGAAAGGGTAGATAACAGCAGGACAAGGGTTTTAAGTTGAGGGAGGGAAGATTTAGGTTGGATGTCAGGGGGAAGTTCTTTACGGAGAGAATGGTGAGGTGCTGGAACAGGCTGCCCAGAGAGGTTGTGGATGCCCCATCCCTGGAGGTGTTCAATGCCAGGTTGGATGGGGCCCTGGGCAGCCTGGTCTAGTATGAAATGTGGAGGTTGGTGGCCCTGCATGTGGCAGGGGGGTTGGAGATTCATTGATCCTTGAGGTCCCTTCCAATTCTGTCCATTCTGTGATTCTGTGATTCTGTGATGTCCTAACAGTTGTGCTGAAGTTACACATCTTGTAGAGGGTGTGATTGCAGTCCAGGCTGAAATCTCAGGAGAAAAGGAGAGGTCCAACTTCTTTCCCTGAAACCTTTCATTTGTTATATTTCTCCTCCTTAAAATGCTTCTTTTTCTGTGGTCTCCACTGGAGATGATGTTGATCAGAAAGGCCATCCCACTTACTATATGCCCTCTAATGATCCAGAGTGGTCAATCTTCTAGTCCAGTAGGTGGTATCCTCAACTTTCATCTTGAGACTGATCCGATTTACCTGTGTGGGACATTTGCTCTGGACTGATGCAGACTCTTAGCCTTCCGTTTGTACCCTTGAAATCAAGATTACCTTTGTTATTGTCACCCAGGAGTATTTGTTTTATTTTTTTTTTAATTCCCCAAACTATCCCATTGCAGAGCTCACAGTCAGGGACTGCTGGGAGTTTCATGCTCTGGTTGAAAATGTGTTGCTGAAAATGTGTATACCCTACACAAAATGAGGTGACTTTGCTAGGATTTGGCCAACTTAAGTCCTGGCTTTCTACTGGAGATTGCTCACTCTTGCCTACTCCTTTTGTAAGCCTCTAGGGAGAAAAAAAGACATCTGCTATGGTAAATCCAAATCCCGCATGTGTAACTGAATGCTTCAGATCAATGCATAACCTGAAACAAATCTGAGCCTTGGGCTTGTCTAAGCAAGAAAGCAACAACAGGATAACTTGTTTCTGAACAACTTATTTGCCTTGACAGATCCCCTGCCTTTAACTGAGGGGTTCTTCAACCAAAACTGAACTGATATAAACCATTTTTCAGCTGAATGATTGTCCACGTAATTGCATCAGGCTGACATCTCCACCTCAGGATGACATGAAACAGTAATTTCATCTCCTGTAGCCTTCTGGTGTTGAGGTGAAACAAATGTGTTTTCTGCCCATGAGATGATGCGTGATCCCTGAAACCCTTTTCTCTTTGTCTTTTCTGAATGTGTATAAATCTTTCTTCCTTGGAGATCATTTTTCTGCTGATTTAATGACCGTTTTGATTAGTGCCAATAAAGCGAGTAGTAAAAGCAGCCCTTTCTCCCTTTAGTTTTGGGGGAAAGGTCCACAGAAAGCAAAAGGCCAGGCTATACTTTAGCACCACCAGTCCATCATTCCTGTCTTGCAGTGCACTCAGGAGCTATAGGTCTCCATCTGAAACAACTGGTATTGATTTCTTTATTGTGTTGCTTCCTTTCTTTATAGTGCAGATGTGGCCTCAATAGCCCTGTATCAAATTAAGGATACATTTAAAAGAATATATGGCTTAGCCATGCAGAGCCTCTTCGCAAAGGATTTAATTTTCAGCCCTCTCTTTGGAGACATTATCACCTGGTAAATGTCAGTCCTTCCCAAGCACAATGGTTAATTTTCAGTTGGTGCCATTAGAGGGGCACAAAATAAAGTCAGAATGGGCACTTCAGGTCTCTCCTGCCTACTCCCTGCTTGCAGCTGTCCTGATCAAAGACAGGCCTTTGTCAGCTGCTGTTTCTGATCTGCTTGTGCAGCTCAGAAGGTGAATGAGGATGGAGGGTGGCTGGGAGCCTGGCTTGGCACTGCTGCCTCACCAGGGCAGGAGCAAGCACAGAGGGGATGAGGTTGGGGAAAGTTTCAGGCCATTCAGGTTATGCTCAGGTACAAGGAGCAGGTGACAGCAAATCTCTGAAAGTGTCTGGGAAGAGGCACAGGAAATACCAGACGGGCAAGCGTTGTGATCCTTGAAAATGTAGTGATGTCGTATCTTCACATTTCTGGCTATCCTCTTCCAGCCAGGAGTGTAGTCCAACAAGTGTTTGTGAATAATGCTGTCCATCCTCTCCTTTTGTGTGACCTTTCTCATAACTCTCATGTTTGTCAGGAGGAAAGATATGTTTTTCAGTGGTGTTATCTTAGCATGCAGCATTGGTGGACAAAAGATCAGGTACAGTTTACCTCAGCTACCCTCAGCTGAGCAGTAACTTTGAGTTGAGTCCAAGCCTGCATGTGTAGGAAAACACAAATGTGACTTGTTTGTGTGAAGGTTATACTGCATGTTGGCTGAATCATGAAAGCACCTTCCCCTTGAGTAAATCCAGTTATGTTAAGAGAGGTGGACATACACCTTCTCACCACCTACATCCACCTTCTCCTTTTGGCCCCAGCTCTTCCAACTGAAGGGTCTATATTGCTGCTGCCTCAGTGTTATCTCAGTGCAGTGTCCTCTATTAACATCTCCAGCTCCTTCGGCCTCTGAACGCCGCACTTGGTCTTCAAAGGCTGTGAGCTGCTGGCAGCATATTTGTGTATGTATCCCACATGACCCTAAGGGAGAAAGTCCTGCCTCTGTGCTCTGTGAAATATCCCAGTCCCCTACTCTGTTAATAACAATATTTATAACACTAATAACACTAATAATGCTTTTTAATATATAATGCTTACATCAAATTATATATATATTGTATATGAGTAACTAGTGCAGGTTTCATTTGCTAACCCCTGAAGTGCAGCACTGGGGAAAAACAGCTACTTGCCCAATCTAGGGACTACTAACTTGCATCTCTCTTTCTTTTTCCAGATTGAATCTCGTAAACGCCTGGCCAGGACGGTGCTGGTCTTTGTGTGCCTCTTTGCCTTCTGCTGGCTTCCCACTCATATCATCTATTTATATCGGTCCTATCACTACTCAGAGGTGGACACCTCAGTGCTGCATTTTGTTGCCAGCATCTGTGCTCGGATTCTGGCATTCACTAACTCTTGCGTCAACCCATTTGCACTCTACTTGCTCAGCAAGAGCTTTCGGAAACAGTTCAACAACCAGCTATTCTGCTGCAGAGCTCGCCTCCTCATCCGCTCCCAGAGCATGGCCAGGAGCACCACACGAATGACCTCCCTAAAGAGCACCAACCACTCTTTGGCCACCTTCAGCCTTATCAATGGCAACCACGTCTGCCATGAAGGCTATGTCTGAAACACATAGTCAGGGACAGCTGCATGGCATGCCTAGTGCAGCTGCTTAGTTCTGCTCTGTGGGGATAATGAGTAGTGCTAATATCCATGTGTGCATGCAGACGTGTGTACAAGGAAGTCTGATGCACTCAAAGAACTCAGGGGAGCTGGAAGCATCCCACATCTCATCCTGGGCTGCAGCATGACTGGAGCAGCAAGTCATTAGCACCTGCCCGCAAGAGTTTTTTGGATGGGCTGTGTGGCTTCAAGACCTGATGCTTCTAACAGGAGTGAAGTGAGGGTCTCAAGATCAAATCTAGTTTGCCTCCGATGGTTCTTCAGCTCCTTCTGCTCAACACCAAACTTAGACATATTTACAGCAGTGACAAAGACCATACCAGTCCATAAAATTCATCAGAACAGCAGTTGCATCCAGCAGTTCTTGGCAGGACATTTTTTGACACCAAAATAAATCTTTTTAACTAAGGTAAACACTTTTACAAAGGAGTTCATTGTAGGTCATTTACAGACTTTTCAAGTATTTATTAATGTTAGGAGTACAGTATTAATTAATGGTGTGAAAGATATCAAGAGTTTACTGGGGTATGTTGGTAGCCCCATCTGAAATGAGCATTGTCTTGCGCCACGTCAATGTGAAAGCAGTAATGTGAATAAATGTGAGTTGGAATATGTTTACAGTTTTCAAATGTGTGCGCTTTTGCCATGTCACAGAGGAAACAGCATGTCATTTTCCAGGCATCACAACTTTGCTCTTCCTGCCTTCAAGATGTGAGATAGTGAATGTGTTTCATCACCTCAGACTGCAGCTTTCCAATTCTTGAAGGGAGCTTGTAAACAGGAGGGACAGTGAGTTTTTACACATGCAATTAGTAATAGGGCAAAGGGGAATCATTTTAAATTAAAAGAGGGGAGATTGAAATTAGATGTCTGAGGGAGATTTTTCACTGAGAGGGCAGTGAGGCACTGGCACAGCTGCCCAGAGAGGCTGTGGTGCCCCATCCCTGGAGGTGCTCAAGGCCAGGTTGGATGGGGCCCTGGGCAGCTGAGCTTAGTGGGGGGCAGCCCTGCCCATGGCAGGGGTTGGGGTGGTGTGGGCTTTGAGGTCCCTTCCAACCCAAACAAGTCTGTGATTCTATGATTATGTACCACATAAAGTTTAGCTGGACCCGGCTAAGGACAAACAGAAAATGAAGCACAGCTATTTATCATGCAGTAGTGCTTTGTGAGACATTCTGGTTATGCAGTAGAAGCCATCAGCAATGCAAGGACTGATCTCTAACCCATCATTTTTTTTCCTTCCATCTACACAGAAATCTGTGGAGACAGAGGGACAGAGCTGGCTGGCAGCCTGGCAAGTCAGGCCTCCTTCTGCAACATACGCCCTCCAGTAGATACTGTGCCAGGCACCAGCCATCCTGGAAACAAGAGCACAGAGTTCTGCCGATAACTCTCAAAGCATGTGGGTTATAGGACAGGCAATGAAGCTCACGCGTGATAAAGCAAGCTGCTGCAAATGAGGCCATAAAGCAATCCCCGTAGTGAAATATTGAGTTTTTAATGGCTCTCATCCTCTTTGACAAAGATCCATTTTTTTCTTTCCGTGGCAAAAGAAAAATGAAATCTGGAAAAAACGTTGTGTTAGTCTTGAGATGTGAATGTAGAAAAAGTCGTATGAGTGCAGTGTGATCACCCTCAGCCTAAGCCCACCTCCTTGCGCTGGTTTTAACTTCACTGGGCTGCCTGAGGTCTTCATTTACTGCAATTTTCAGCAGGATGCTGCTTTCCCTGAGCTTCCATGTGAAGCTCCTGACAGTCAGCCTGATCTGTGATAGCCAGATCTGTGACCATTGCAGAGAATTTGGTCAAGATCCCAGCTGCTTATGACATTTCCAAATGAAAAGAATGCATCTATCTGGCCTTAGATTTTTTCAGTAATATTTTCTTCAGCCCCATAGGAATCTAAACAAAGGAATGGCATGCTTCACCGCAGCTGCACTGACGTTGCAGCTTCACATGCCCTCCTCACCAGAAGCAAAAAGATTACTCTTGCTTTATGAGAGACTTCAGTAATTTCTGAATTCATATTTACAAGGGAAAGGAGAAAACACAGCTCCGATGTAAACAAATTGCAAACATGAGGGAGAGTGCTGGCTGCAATTCCCTCAGGGCTGCGCTCAATGCAGCTACAGTGCTTTGAGCACAGCAGTGTTATGAAGATGCAGCACCGTGGAATTAAATGGGTATTGTGGGTTTCAACATTTTCTTCCTAGCAGATCTAGTTCATTTCTGAGGAAATGAAAGAGAGGGTTTTGGCTCTGATCTGGAAAGTGCTTTCCAAAAATGCAGCTGCAGGTGTCTGCACAGACACACCATTCCTTCATTTCCCTGGTATTCCTTTTCTTCACTTTGTTTTCAGAGCTGAAATAGTCAAAACCTTAGAGGGGTTACTTGGAAAATGTAAACCTTCCATCGGAAGTTAAGATACCTACAACTTCCCAGAATTTCCAGCAACAAATTTCACAGAAGAAAATTACACTGCAAACTTTCATTAAATTCATCATTTTATTCAAATCCCACCACACCTCCACCCCCAATTTCACATCTTAAAGGCAATTCAGTGATTCTGAGAAAGACAGTAACATGGTTCATGGCAAAAAAAAAATAAGTATTTTGAAAGATATTTCACAAACGTACTCTCGTTTTTTAGTATCATGGGAAGAGCAAATTTGAGGTTGGGATTGTTTCTTTGTCATTCTTCTGTTACAATAACAAAAACACTCCATGCAGCATTTGAGGTCAGGGAAGAGACACCTCAGGAAGGAAGGTTTTTGGAACTATCCTTGCATGAAACCAATACAGTTGTAGCTGTAATTGGTTTTTCTGCTTCTTGCTACTTGTCTCATTACCTTGGTTTCGAAAACACGATGTACTTTACACTGCTGCAAAAGCCCAGCTCCTTATCTGGAGCTATTTCAATATTTGCTGGTACACATGCGGCACCAAGTCTTTGAACCTGGAGCGCTGTCTGCAGCAATGCTTGTGCTCGATAAATTTTCAAAAGCCCAAGATAAAGCACCTGCCGTGGAGCAGGCAACTGCAGAAATGCACACTCAAATGCTTCCTTCTCCTCAGAAATATCCCTGTCTGGGCCGGGAGAGCCACCAGAGGTCATGCTTTTTGGTAAATGCTGTATTTTAGGGCTTTGAAAAACAGACTTAACAAAATGTTCCTTGGAGATTGAGGGACATGCCATAAATGCTGTAAACATGGGAAATTCCCCGTGCGCCAGATGACTTTTCATTTTGAAGCCAGTGAGCTGCTGGCACAGCTGCCCAGAGAAGTTGTGGTGCCCCATCCATGGAGGCACTTAAGGCCAGGTTGGATGGGGCCCTGGGCAACTGAGCTGGTGGGGGGCAGCCCTGCCCATGGGGTGGCGTGAGCTTTGAGGTTCTCTTCTATCCAAGCTATTCTATGATTCCATTATTTTCCTGGTCTTTTCTGTCCCATCCTACACATGGCAACCATGTCACATCCCATCAGCTGCAGTGTGTGGGTGGGTGACCAAAAGTCCCTTGGTCAGGCTGCTGTGCTGCAGAATAGTAGGAATGTTACTATTTACTACAAGGATGTGGGTTTTTCATCTGGAGTCGGAAGTGTTACAGATCATTAAATACTTGTAGGTGTCATCAGATGAGGCAGTGTGAAATATGAAACTAATGTTTAAAAGGGACATCTTGATCCACATCAGTGTTCTTTTCAGAACAGAAATTATAGAGGATTTGATAGGAATTTGATTTTTTTAGATTCCCACATTCCCTTTGCTCTCATGGAAAGTAGTGGGAGATGAAGACACTGAGCAAATCATAGCTTCCAGCTGTTCTGGCTTTAGTTCAGGGTTGTTCAGCACAGTTTGTCTCTAAAATAACTTTTCATCCATTTTGAAAATCAATGTAAATAATCGAAGAGATTACAATCAAAGAATTAAGAAGTACATACATTTTCTAAGATTGACACCAAGTAAAGGATTCAGTCCTTCAGCTCTGGGTATTTGTGGTGCAGTGTTTCTAAATTTTGCCTTTTAGGAAACGGTTTAGTATGAAAATTTCAGTTGTTTGTGACTTTTCTTCATGGAAGCAATAGTTTTAAGCAAGAAAAATAATGGGAAATAAGGGCTGCAGTGACTAACATGAACATCTATGTTGAAAAAGACTCAAAATTTTGTGTAAGCTAATGAATGTTTCTCCGTGCTAAACAAAAAAAATAATTTGAAGAGCCTCTAACTAACAAGAAAACATGTATGTGATCCTGGTTCTCCCAATTAGTTTGACTTGCATGAAATGAATGTTTCCCTTACAAAATTGAAAGGCTGTATTTTTATTCACAATTAAACTGAAATAATATACCTTCTTGCTCATGTTCAGCCTTCATTAAAGGCAAGAAGTTCAGTGGTGCTTATCTGAGCAGTAAGCAATCCCCTGAATGTTAACTTGTGGCTTATTGTGTGGCTTATTGTGAGTGTTAGGCACAGTGATGATAAGTGGGCAGCTTACCCTCTCCATCCCAGCCTATCATTCTGTGATTCAGTGATTCTTCAATAAATCAATAGAGACCTCTTCTATCACCATATCTTTAATTCCAAGAGGAATAAACACCACCTTGTTTTATGCTAAGATTACCACTGAAACCTACACTAGTTTTAACTTAAAATCACTACCAAAACACATTTTAGAGGTGTCTAATTGCTTGTTTCTATTTTGCCATAGGTAGATATAAATTAAAGGTAACTGATCATAGAATTCTTTTGAAATAAATGATTTAATCCATCTTAGTATAAATTAATTACACTTCATGGCAAAATTCCTGTTTTATGCTAAACATCTTTTACTAAGTGCTGCTGTGTTTTTTCAAGAAAAGTCAGTCCCTTATGTCCTTCCAAGATGTTGCTTTGAAACAGATGAACCTGGGCTTTGTGCCAGGACATCCAGCTCCATAATCAGCCAGAACATTATTCTAGGTCACACCACCATTCCTTTGCAATGTTTTGGTGGGAGGTGGATATGAAACCAGCCTGAAGTATGGGGTGGAGAGCAGGGATTACAACATGCCTACTGGAGAAATCTTCTCATCCAACTAGTTCAAAGCATTCTGGAAAAAGGAGAAGGGAAGGGAAGGGAAGGGAAGGGAAGGGAAGGGAAGGG
>NW_024884364.1:44871475-44874293 GCF_019232065.1 Centrocercus urophasianus | reverse complement strand
CCCCTTCTGTTTTGGACATGTCTCTGCATAAGCCGTGGTGCCTCATCTCTCACCATTACCACCTGGACCAACTCTAGGTGACTAACATAGTCTAGCTGCCTGATTTCCAATGGCTGATGTCTGTCAGCAGAAAGTCATGTGCTAGTCCACATTATTCTGCTCTTAACAGATGCTGCCTGCATCCCTGACACCACCATCTGATGCCACATTAGGCTGTTAAGACAGTTCAACAAGAAGAAGACTTCCTCCTCATTGATTACCTTGATGGGGCGCATAAGACCTCACTAGAAGGTGGTTCAGCCCTTTGCTCTTTTGCTCTGGGGTTGTGTAGCTCCATCCTGGCATGATAGAGGAAAGCTGTTGTGAATATGCCCTTCAATTGCCAAGTAATCTTTTAGATGACCTTAGACACCTGGCTCAAGCTTTGTTAGACCATAAACCTAATGAAGCAGTGGTCTGCTACCTCTGTGCCCTATGGTTATTTACATGTCAAACTAAACAGAAGGAAAACTAAGGAGAACATCTTTATTCCCGTAGTCTCATTCAGAAGACAGCAAATAGCAAATTCAGAAAAGTCTCAGGCCAATCTCATGTGCACAGTGCTTACACTTATGCTGTCTAAACCACAGGCTGAAGGTGAAGAGCAAGAGGCATGGCTAATCATAGCCCTTGATCTATGATTACACTATACACTAATACGATGAAAGAGGCAAACAGCAAGAGTAATGCAATTTACTCATGTCCAAAAGGAAACATGGTGATCTTTGAGAAAATTGGGTTTGTTTCTCCTGTCAGAGTTGCATTGCCCTTAAGAGGTAAGCTGTGATGTACAATCTGAGGAATAAAGTCGAGGTTGAAAACTCTAATAAACAACTGTGAAACACTTTCCTGACTCAGTGGATTGCAGTCCGAAAGGAGAATCCACCTGTTTTACTAGAAGCAGATCCCTATAGATAATAGGTGAGCGCCTATTGCCTAGAAAGGCAATTCTAGTTCAGCTCTTTCCTACTGAAGGAAAAATCAGCATGTGGTTCTAAGTGTCCTGAAAGTGCATACAGGACCACTTGATGGCAGTCTAGAAAAAGTTAGGAATCAATTCCGGAGGCTTGGCAACTTGTTACCATGACATGCACTTTAGAAAGTATCTTTAAGAGACCACACAGTATTTGCTTTCTATAAAAACTGTAACAGAGAGAACCAGTTTCATATTATAGACCAGCTTCATCAGTAGTTCACCCTGAAGGCAGATGAAGATACAACAAACTTCATATGGTTTCAAACACATGTGTGGAAAAGCTTAGTTATGAGCTACAAAACTGTACATATTTTATACAGTGTATTTTTAACATCTTCTCCAAATATTATTTATTGCTTTGTAAAATAATATTTGTGTGCATTCAGCCATCTGTCTACAATACAAAGGTCTTGAATTACTGTGTACAGAGGTAATGTAGTTTATTTTGCTTGAAACACATTTTCTTTTCTCTTTGCCAGATGCCATGTAATCTGACATGAAAAATATTGAAAGAAAGAATTCCCTTATCAAATGAGATTTTGCACAAATGTTAATGTTTCAGTTCTTTGAAGTAACAATCGAAAGGGAATTCATAAGAAAGAAGAGCCAAAATGTAAAAGCATGTATTCTCATTTGATTGATTCTGTATGTTGGTTTTTGGTTTTGTTGGTTTGTTGTTGTTGTTGTTTTGTTTGTTTGTTTGTTTTGCCTTTTTAATATATTTTCTTATTTTGTTCTCCATGCTTTTCAAAATGTGCAAGAGTGACCTATGTAGAAATACAAACACAAAGTGAACATTCTATCAAGAGGTAAATATTGAATTACGCAAAACTTCTAGCTAATACAGCATAATAGATGAAACAAGAAGACTTTTGTTGCTTTCTAGTTAGAAAACATCTTGGGCTTTAAGTATATTTATTCACATTCCTTTTTTTCTTTTTTCTTTTCTTTTTTTTTCTTTTTTTTTTTTTGTGAAATTTCAAGTACTAGAAACATTATCTTCCAGCTACCAAATAGACAAAAGCAGAGACGAGTCACATAAAAATCAAGGATTCTTATTTCCTGCTGGGTGTCCTCATCCTGAATCCAGTTTGCTCCTGCAGTCAGCACTGCACTAATGACATATCTGTAGACACAAAAGATTTGGCAGAGATTTTCTACATCTTCAGGGTTCATATTTCTGCTGTTACTGACATGCAGCAGCACTGGAGGATAGATACAGTGCAAGGGGATGCAGATGGAGCAAGGGACTTAGAAACATAGCAGTAAGTGCTGCCTGTGAAAACAAAACACTCTGAGGAACTGTGTTATAATTATTGAATGTTCTTAATAGATGTATGCCATGAAATTCATCTGCCCTAGATTGATTGATAAAAGGAGAAATACAGAGTTAAGTTACGGAAGCTCTCCTGTGCTACGTTGACATCAGTGGGCTTTGCATCTAGCTCATTGGGAAGAAACCATGAGTCATCTTTCATATCATACTTTCATATCAATTTGCACACCTATTACACCTATTACACAACAAGCTTTGGAAGCTTTGACATTCCAAGAATCAACTGCAGCTCTTAACTTGATGGGGACAGTGCTCTTTTTCAGCTTTATTGCATGTAAGATCATCAGTCTATTCCACCAAGCCTTTAGTATCTTTTCCATCTTTACAGCAAAGAGCACTGCTAGCTGGATGTGGATTTGTCAGTGTGTTTCGGGAACGGAACGGAACGGAACGGAACGGAACAGAATAGAATAGAATAGAATAGAATAGAATAGAATAGAATAGAATAGAATAGAATAGAATAGAAT
>NW_024884364.1:44865169-44871465 GCF_019232065.1 Centrocercus urophasianus | reverse complement strand
ATAGAATAGAATAGAATAGAATAGAATAGAATAGAATAGAATAGAATGTTGGAATGGGCCTTTGAAGATCATCAAGTCCAACTCCTGTCCAATTCAGGACGAATCAGAAATTAGAGCATGTTACTGAGAACATCATCCAAATACCCTATGAACACTGCCAGGCATGGGACATCAACTGCCTCTTTAGAAAGCCTCTTCTAGTGTCTGGCCACCTTCACACTAAGGAAACATTTTTTAATGCCCAATCTGACCCTTCTCTGGCAACTCTGTGCCATTCCCATCCACCCATCAGCTCCCAGGAGCAGAGCCCATCATCTCCTCTCCCTGTCCAAGGAATGTCATATTAACAGATGTTAGTCCAAGTCCTTCATATTTCAGTTTCTTCTGCTTCTCATTATGTCATTCAGATTTATGCTGTTGCTCACATTTCATTCTGTGTTTGACCTACTATTAACAAGATTATTTAAAGCTTAAACAGCTTTTCTGTTGTACACTGTCCATTGCTAACTTTAATTACCAGTTCACAGTATTTCCATTGGTATGGTATGTCTTTGAGCCTCTACTGCTTCAACACATTTTGGTAGATTGAGATGTTTCCTATCACAGACATTGAGGTCTATTAATATATTAATTAAGAAAATGTTTCAAATCTCTGTCTCATAACTCCTCAGATTATTGGGTTTTTTTAAGTTTTCTGCCTCAAATTTAAAGGAGACCCTTATCAGGCAATGGAACTAACAAATCCTCTTTTCCTATACATTTGTATTAGGATGATTAGCTGCACTCTCATTCAGAGCTATTCGTAGGTGACTGAGGATATTTTTACTGGGAGATATTTTAGGATCTTAAGGCAGCTTAATCAATTTAGTTTAATTAATGTGATTTAAAAGTGTTTTTTTCTGCTTTCATCATCATCTCTTATTGTAAGGCATAGTCCTGCAAAGTATTGTGCAGCCTCAGCTGCCTTCTAATTTTGTTGGAGCAGAAGGCATTATGAAAGATTGCCCTTTGATTTAGGAGACTGCTATTCTGTTTATCATCGGTTTTAATTTATTAGTTGGAACTGTTCTAAATATGTTAAAATTCTAGCAAAGATTCCAGGAAAGTTGAGAATATAGCTATTACCTAAAAAGGAAACAGATCTGATATGAATTCAGTATACAGTCACACACATAAGCAAATCTATAACCTATGAATTAAATCTACAAATGCATCCTCTTGCACAGAAGAAGGAAATATAAAACTATGTGTGGAGAGAAGCAAGAAATTGTTTACTAACAAAAAAAAAAATAAAAAATTGTGCTTTCACTGCTATCTCACAATCCCAGGATGGCTTTCTGGGTTTCCATTCTTCAAAGCTTTTCCAATACATAGAGCTTTTCCAGAACCAAAACAAGTTTGTGCAGGAAGTGAAACTTCGCCACAGCTGATCTGTGCTTTGTTAGCAATCGAGAAATTTGAGCTGAAACATTTCCAGTGTTGGAGATAAAGTATTTCCTACGGAAAGGAAACACTTCCTATTTGTTCAATCTAATGTAATTTAAGATATGCCATTAACAAGCCTATCTGAATCCAAGGCTGTAACAGTGGAGTTGTCTTAAAATGACTCCTGAACCAATATGCTTGATACTTTTTTCAGCTCCACATTAGTGAATACGGAGTAACTCCATAAAAGTATAGGGCCACCTGCACAAACTTATGCTTCTTTGCTGCTCGCACAGTAGATGGGAGAAGCTAAACTAACCCTCAATAATGTTGTAAGAGCCTATAATATACCATTATTAATTAAATATGTTATCATCTATTTGCTTTTCTGGAGCAGGGCTTTGATTCTTTATGCATAGTGTATGCATAGAAGTAGATCTCAAGCATTAAAATTGTTGAGTTACCTACCATCAATGACCAGGAGGGAAGATATGAGGACTTACTGTGAGTGTGCTATGGTAGAGCACAGAGATGATGGAAGGTTTCCATGAAACTGTCCTTGCCAGTTCTCTCCCACAGCAAATTTTCTTAGCAGATTTCTTCTAGTTGCTATGTAAAAATAAGGCTTCAGAGAAAACAGTGTAAAAGGACAAGCTGAGACTTTTCAAGCAATATGAGATGCTTTTTTGGGAAAAGCTGGCCATGTGACTGTGCTTGAGGAAATGGACAAGGAGACAACTATTTATAAAAAAAAGAAGAAGTGATGGAAAATTTGATGGAGAAGTTTGCAAAAGCCAACATTACTTTCATTGAAAAAGCCAACCAAAGTAACCTTACCCTAGTAGAGTTGTCACAGGCATGGGTTGGTGGTTGGACTAGATGAACTTGGTGGTCTTTCCAACCTCAGTGATTCTATAATTCTATGATTCTACTCTCTTTTTCAGAGCCAAAAACATATTATATTCCTCCTCAAGATGATTCTCAAAGCAGAGCACTGCCATTACTTTTATTAAGGCACTGAGCTCACTGTGCCTTACCTTGCTGTGGCTGAGCTCTGTTCACTGAACAAAGATAATCACATAGATTTCACTCGCACCAACCATTTAAATCCTCTTGATTACACTGTTTGGATATGCATAATTGTTATGCAGACTTCCTCTATGAGCGCAGGACCAGATTTTCATCTGAATACAGCTGCTGTTAGCATATGGAGGATGGTAAGGTGGGTGTAAAGATTATTTCCGAAGATAAGCAAAAACATATGACTAACAATAAAAATGAGACCATTTGCTTTTAGAGTTTACTTCTCATTGCAATGAATTTCATAATTTACAGGATAGATAAAATGCAAACATCAGGAAAACACTGTTTCTGGGATTTCAGAAGCATAGTTTTCGTATGATCTTTCTCTTCAGATATCAGAGAAGGTTTGGCTTCATAATAGCAAGGAAATAAAAAGATAAGGTTAATAATCATGTTTCTAAATTATGAGTTGTAGGAAACCTTGACAGCTCTTCATAAAGCAGTTTCTTTGATTAAGCTTGTGCCAATCTTGTCAGTCAATCTAAGTTACAACTAACCTTCCTGTGTGCTGCAGTGATTATGAGCTGGATGCACCACAGAGTGCAGCATCTCCTCTGACTTGCTTTTGAGAGGGATGCTCCATCAGCTTCAAGGATACCATGTGGATACATTAGACTCCTTTTACAGAGAGATACAGGGTGTTAGACATTGTTCTGAATTGAATCCTTTAGTACCTTCAGATGTGAAGTTCTAAAATGGGGCCTTCTCATGGATAAATCTGCAGTGGTTCTTGTCTATCAATAATTGCTGTCATGTTTGTCTGGTAGTTTTGAAGGGCAGAGACACATCATTCCACATAAGCAGATCTGTCTGTATTTGTCTCCCTCAAGACCTTCTACTTCCCGAAGTTGGCTCTTCAGTGTCCTGTCAGGGTGCTTTTCCACAAAAGTTGAAAGGCTGAAGAGTGGGTTAGTCAAGTGGTGTGGATTTAGACAGACCAAAAAGAAGAGGATCACGGGATAGCTGAAGTTGGCAGGTACCTCTGGGGCCAGAAATCTGCTCATACAGGGACACCCAGAGCAGAGTTCCCAGTACCATATCCAGGTGATTTTCAAAGATCTCCGAGGAGATAACTCCAGAGTCTCTGGGCAGCCTGTGCCAACTGTCCATCTGCACAGCACAGGAGTGTTGCCTGGCATTCAGAGGGAACATCCTGTGCTGTAGTTTGTGCCCATGACCCCTTGTCCCATAGAGAGGGGCCCACGATGGGATAGGAGAACTGGGGGAGCTGCCATCCATGGGGACTTGTGTTGAGCCAGTGCCTGAAGGGTGGACACCGTGGTACGAAGCTGTGTTGGGGCAGTGCTGGAGAGCTGCAGCTGTAGGAAGCCCACAGGAATCAGTTCAGGGAAGTCAGTATTGTGGAAGAGATCCATGTGGAGCAGGGGCTGAGAGTGACTATGGAGGAGCAGCAGAGACAAAGGTTATGGACTGACCACAGCTCCCTTCTCCTGTGCCACTCGCAGGGAGGAGGTAGAAGAGGATGGGTGAGGGGAAGGTGATTTTAATTTGCTTTTATTTCTCATTACTCTAGTCTGCTACCAATAGTCAATAAATTTCATTAATCTTCTTACACTGAGGTGTTGTGGTTTTTTTGCCCATGGCAGTAGTTGGAGAGTGTTCCCCTTGTCCTCGTCTCACTCCTTGAGCCTTTTTCTATCCTACTCCTTTGAGGAAGAAAAGGGCGAGAGTGGTGTGGTGGACTTCTGCTGCCCATCAGGGGAGACAACCAAACAGTGTTCAGTAAATATGTGTGACAGTGGTTAAGGAGTTGGGAAAGAGTCAGTATTCACACATAGGGTGCACCTCTACAAATTGTCTCTGTACAGTTCTTTTATCTTCGCTCTTTCTGACATCTCAATCTACCATTATAGTTTACACAAATATCTCTATGGTAATCTTTTTCAACATACAACACCCCTAGTGTGCCAAAGCAAATGTTGGTATATCTGCTTTCCAGCAGATAAACATGGGTCTTAGCTGGTACGAGCCCATCCTAACACTTTCCAAAGGAAGATTCAAGATCTGATTCTACAGAAATGCCAAGGAATCTTTCCACGGAAGATACAAATGCTGCAGTAGTCAGGGTTTGGGCATAATGACACGCATTCTTGTACAGGCTCATTGGCTAAGGGACCTGGCTGTAAGCAAAAGGTACTCCGCTCTTCTTCCTATGGGGTCTCATACTTAACCATGGAGACACAGCATGCATATGATCTATTCTATCAGACCTCTCCGAACCCATATTTTAGGTTTCCTCGCAATAACTTGCTTGCACTGCAATTTTTATCAGGAGAAAACTAAATACTGGTCACATTGAGAGATTCAAGGACACTTTTCAATGGGGAGATGATTGTATTTAAGATTTATTATACCGTGCATAAAAACATGACATACTGCTTATGACATGGAGATTTCAATTCCCATGATAATCCAATCTTCTTCAAACCCTGTTAAGAGATGCTTTATTATACCTCTTCAAGTAGATCACAATGCCTGAAATTCCCATTAGATTAATTAAGCAACACTTTGAAGGTAACATTTTTAAGATACTTTGTGAGAGCCTGAAACAAGAAATACATTTAAATATGACAGCTGTTCTGGCACCACATTCCAAAATGTCCAACCCTTTCAGGGTGGCAAATCACTCATGTGCCATGAATGAAACATGATAATATATTCCACTTTTGTCCTTTGTGTATTTTCAGAAGAATCTCTCTAAGCACGAAGTCTATTAATATTTTTATTTGGAATTTGTTAATATTTTAGATTTTTCAGCAATCATGCAAACCTCTGCATTACTGAAAGAGTATTTTAGTGTTGTAGATATATATTAGAAAAAAATTCAATACACACTTCAATCTGTGTTTTGATGGTGACTGATTATTATCAGCAGAATATGAGGATATCATCCAGAATGATATTCAGGAAACGAGGACATGAGAAACAGCAACAAACACAATCCTCAATATAACTTCAAGAAAAATATTTGGGGTATTTGTAACTTGTTATCATAATTATTTGTCGTAATGCTATCCTTGACAGTTCTGGAAAGAAGTGAGAGGAAAATGTGTTCTGCTATGCTTTTGTCTGCCAGATTCCCTGTCATTTAAAGTGACCTGCAGCAGATGGAGGGGTAGACGAAACTTCCCACTCTTGTGATGTGCTGCCAAACCACAAATGTGCATTACTTTTGTCCCCCTAGTGGATGTTCATACTTACGGAATAAGAGGACTCTACAAATGGTCAGAGATGATGAGGCAAAGCCTAATACATCTCCTTTATCTGGGTCAGTTGAATGGGAACAGACTCTGTAAAAAGGTCTCTAGTGTTCTTTTGACCTGGAAGGTGCAACTTCTTTTCCCCCCCCACCAAAAAAAAAAAAAAAACAGAAGAAAAAAAAAAAATCATAGTTCTTTTTTTCATTTTTTTTTTTTTTTTTTTTTTTAACTTCACTTTTTATACTTTGGCCAGCTTCTGTTTAGACAGCTTATGAATCATTCATCACTCAGAATTACCTCTCTCTCTCAGAAATGCTTCCCAGCTAAACACCAGCCAGCTGGCAATGTATTACATCAATTTCTTTAGCTGTGCACACGCCCTTGATGCTCCATTCCAGCTCTCCCCCAGAGTGGGAGGATAGAATAGAATAGAACAGAGTAGAGTAGAGTAGAGTAGAATAGAATAGAATAGAATAGAATAGAATAGAATAGAATAGAATAGAATAGAATAGGAGTAGAGTAGAATAGAATAGAATAGAATAGAATAGAATAGAATAGAATAGAATA
>NW_024884364.1:44786189-44865159 GCF_019232065.1 Centrocercus urophasianus | reverse complement strand
AATAGAATAGAATAGAATAGAATAGAATAGAATAGAATAGAATAGAAAAGTTGGAAGGTACCAACAAAGACCACCAGGTCCAACTATCCAATTACTTTAGGGCTAACAAAATACCTAATATCTTTTGAATGATGACTGCCATGGGGCATCAATCACTCTACAGGATGCCTGTTTCAGTGTTTGATCCCCCTCACAGAAATTTTCCCTAATGTCTGGTTTGAACCTCCCCTAGTACATCTTCATGCTATTCTGCAAGTCCTGTCATCAATTACCAGAAAAAGAGTCTGCTAGCAGAACTGCACTCGATTTGAGGCCACACCAGCACTAAATTTAGCAGGAACATTGCTTCCTTTGACCAGCTGGCTATGCTGTGTCTGATGCACACAAAAATGTGGCTTAGTCCTTGGGTGCCAGGACACACTGCTGGATGATGCTGAGCGGCTGCCATCAGCACACCCAGATCCCTTCTGACTGAGCAGCTCCCCAAACACTCATCTCCCATCTGTGCCTGTGTCTGGCACTGCCTATCCCAGGTGAGACTTCTGATGCTTACCTTAGTTGAACTTTGTTCCATTCATAGAACCATACAATCATAGAACCATTAAGGTTGGAAAAGACCACTAAGGTCATCTAGTCCAACCACCAATCCATCACCCATGCCCACTCAACAGTTCATGATTGTCAAATACTCCAATGTATATCTAAATTCTTCTGCAAGGAGGAACTTTTCAGCTAATGGGAAAAAAAAAAACCAAAAAACAAGAAAGGGTCTCAGTGGTCCACAGTTTCACACTCTGGTTCCTTGAAAAGTCTAATACCTCAAACAGCTATTTGCAGTGAGTGGTGTTCTCGAAGCCAAGTCAGACTTTCATAAAAATTTCATTACTCTGATTCACCAGGTCAAAAGACTTAGAGGAAAAGATGCTTAGGGAGTGGCAAACGAAAGCAATGAATGGACAGGAAATGGAAATAACCTCTTCCCTGAAGCAGTTGCCGCGGCACAGAGTCAAAAGGGCAAAGCGAAGAAAGGACTTGACTTGTTGTGATGTCTCCATTACCAGAGAGAGGCACAGCTCCCCTGCTGCAGCACCTAGCCTAGAGAATATGGCCAAAGACCTCAAGACTGGGTGGTCAAAGGAAGCACAGTATGTCACGAAGTCCAACATATGGTCATGATCGTCCATACAGACATGGTCAGCATGTGCCTCCTGCTGCTCCTGCTTCCTGCCTGCCTTGGAGTTTTGCTCCTTTCTTCTTCTACACTCACAGTTGCAAATACCATCTTGGTGATATTTATGCAAGCTGTACCACTTTTGTAAGTACTTTATTTTACTGTAAAGAATAAATGATACTTGGCTGTCTTGTGCACATGAGAAAAGTATATGAGCTATGCAACACATTGTTCGCATGATAAGTCTGGCAGTTAATAGATGTTCTCTGAGCCAAATAAATCAGAGATGTAAAAAATAATGAGGGTAGAGACTAATTCATTTCCTTTATCTGTGTCAGCTGAATGAGAATGGACACTGTAAAAAAAGTCTCTGGTGCTCTCTTGACCTGAGAGGTACATTTCTTTTTCTCCAAAGAAAAAAAAAACAAAAAAACAAACAAAACAAAACAAAACAAAACAAAACAAAACAGAAGAAAGAATAAAAAGCATTCCTCCTCTTTTTTTTCTTTTTTCCTTTTTTTCTTTTTTTTCTTTTCCTTTTTTTCTTTTTTTTCTTTTCCTTTTTTAATATTGTTGGAAGCTTAAGAGTATTCCCTTTGGACAGCTTAAGAACTGTTCGGTATTACCTCTCTCCATCAGAAAAGTTTCCCTTTTGAAAAACCAGCCAGCTGGCAACGTCTGTCACCAGCTTCTGTAGCTGTGCACCCCTCATTCATAGAAGTACTTAGAGACTGGAGAAAGCTTTGCATGCTGTTGACTGCAGATGAGAGAAGGGCTGAGAACAAACCTGACTGCACTAAGCACAGGAGCACACAGTTTAATGAAATGAGCTGCAAACTTTGGAGAACCAGAGGTGAACTGTGCTAATGCAGAGGCTGGATATGCTGATATTTCAAGGGGTAAAATCCTACTAAAGCAGTTTGCTGACAATAATGGTTTGTTTCAGTTTGAGACTAGTTAATGAAGCTTCCATTTTGCCTATGTAGCATTTATTCCCTTCTTTCTAGCTAGGCAGAAGAGCACATAAATTAGTTTAGCTACTTTGTAACTCCCCTACTGCACAACAGGACTCACAGGTTTTAGTTATCATATTGTTGATGGGCAATCCCATCAACGTTTGTGAAGCAAACATTTGCTATGGATTTTGTTTGTTCATGCAATAATCATGTGTCACATTAACTATCATGATCAAAGATTCTCAGCTGTTATTCTCTGTCACAGACACTGGCTCAACTGAGAGGTCTAGAAAGTAAGGCAAACTTCAGAGAATCTGAGTACCTTCTCTCACAGGCATGAGTTAGTGCTGCCAGATATGGCAGAATAGAAATCTTGTCAGACCCCTTCTTGAACTGCTCTTTTGTTTCTAGAAGTAAATATAACCTTGTGATTTATTCTTTGGATAACTTCACTTGCAAAAGGTTTCTGTTTAATCCGCACTTCAACCCACTTTGTTTTATAGAGCCATCCTGCTCCTCTCCTGGAAGAGAGAGGAATGGCTGTGTGCTGAGAAAAAGAGCATGTCTCACTGAAAAAGCATGAGGAATACCAATCCTCTCTGAATCCCTTTGGGATCCTCATGTTGGCTTCAGTTTTTCAAGGAAGAAGGTTCTGACTTCAGAAGATTTCTTATCCCAAGGAAACACCACAAATGAGCTCAGCAGGAGCATCCTCCATCTCTTGAGCGATACAAGTGCCAAATACAAAGATTTTGGTGAGTAATTACTTACAATAAACAATGTAAATTCCCGCAGTTTAGCAGAGGGAGTTAGGAAAAGCACAGGACCAACCTAGCACAGTGCCCATGGCAGGCCTCAGTCAGTAGCATGAGTATTCTGAAGGCCACATGGTTACCCTCATAGTTTCCAGTGCACTCCATTCTTTTTGTATCATTAGGAAGAGCAGTATCCTGCCATGTTGGGTCCTGGCTGCCCCAGTGCGTGCCCAAGCACCATACTGACTGGAGAGCAATGATGATATCACGTGCAGAACTGTGCTTCTTCAGTATAGGTGAACTGTAGATGACTTTTAAATCTTCCATCCGACTCAAGCCATCCTATGATTCTATTCTGTGATTCTTGCACTATGATTCCTAGTTGCTACAAAACTTGTTACCTGCACCTTATAAGGAGATGGGGAGAATCCCGCAGGCAAGAATCTTACATTCATTCCTGATCTGTAAATACCACAAAACAGAGGCAGAGAAGAAATGAAACCATGAATATCAACCTCCTTCATCCATTCCAAGGAGGATGAGGAATACGGTCTCTTGCAGCTGAGAACTCCCACTGAGTGTGTTCTCTCCCCTGTGCTGGGAGGGTCTCAGAAGCCAGGTAAAGCAAGTCACTTCTTGATGTTCCAGCTGAAGCCATATACAGACATGGCATCATGCCTGGGAAAAGACGTAATTGCTAAGGACTGGCCTCAAATGCTAATGAATAGAAGGTACTGTGTATGTAAGTTTCAAAGCAAACATTAAAACTGAAATACAGTCAACAGCACATCACATCCCTTGATTAAATACAAAACTACTCTACACAATGCAAGAGGCTTGGGAAAAGGAAAAACTAAGGACTACCAATTAGCTGTCAAAGAGGCCATCAATAGGTTCTTTCTGAAAAGTCCCTTATTATGCAGTCCTTTCCTATGTTCAGAAGAAAGGCTGACTTTCATCCTCAGCAGTGGTGAGGATGGAGAAATTCTCATCTTTGCTATAGCTGAGCTAATGGAGCAAACAAAAGATGCAATGTAAAAGCGCAGTTGATTTTGTAACACAGTTTTGAAGCACATTGTAGGAAGGCATGACTTAAGAGACTTCTCATTCTGTGATAATTGCAAGTGAAGAGTATAGGATGAATAGAAAAAAAATTGTCTATGGAGGAGATAATGTGAAAGCCTAATGATGACATGACATGAAAGATCAGAAGCTCCCCACTGGGTGGTAAACAAGATCTGGCCTTGATGCAGAGCAGAATAGATTATTATGCAAAAATGTCAGCTATGCAACAGTCACTAAAGTAAAAGGCGGAATCTTTAGAAAACATTTAGTGATATCCTCTGTGATATTCTTCCATCTCAGTCCACAGTGAATGACTAAAAGCAAAATTAAAAATCTAAAAGTTTTTGAAAAATCACAGGGAAGGGATGAGAGATCATGTATTGCTTGCCAATTAAGAACATTATTTACCTCATTGTCTAACTTAGTAATTAAGTTAATGATAGCCTTTGTACTTTGTACTCTTTGAAAGAACCCGTGGCAAAACTCACGTTATCCTACATGATCATAAGTCACATGGAAAAATGAGATAATTAAATTTGTTGATGATATGCTATTATTTAAGGCAATAAAACAGAGTTCAACTGTGAAGTGCTGCAGATGGCTCACAATACTGAGCAACTGGGAAAAAAAAACAAAACAAAACAAAACAAAACAAAAAAAAACACAGCAGCTGAGATGCTGATAAATACAAAGTATTACACGTGGGTAAAACCGTTCATAACCATGCATAACATGATGGGCTCTAAATGAGCTATCAGCATGCAGAAAAAGCAATCTTTTGATTTACTGTTGACAATTCCATTAAGATCTCACTGCTGTTCTCAGGGTCCATCAAAAAGTTAAATAAAACATTAGGAAATCTGAAGAAAGGAACAGAGAACAAGTAGAATAATCCTCTGCCTGTCCTCTTTCACCAGCACGTGAAGCATGTTTGTATTGTGAGTATTATGTGTTGTTCTGATTCTTTCATCCTCTGAGCAAAGCGGTAGAAAGTACACAAAGAAAGACAAGAGCAATCAAAGGTATGGAATAATTTTTATATGAGGAAAAGGGAAAGAGCTCAAAATGTTTTTATCATTTAAAGAAAAAGATGAAAATTTCACTCATCTACAGTCAAGAGTGACATGTAGGAGTGAACAGGAACTCACATTCACTGTTTCTTAGAACAGAATATTTGAAGGTCCACCGACAGTTGAAATTGTCAGTGTGTTCAAAACTTCAAAGAAAATTAATGTAATAATTAATGCATGGATTAATCATCACAGGATCTTATGACTGCCTGAAGTTTAGATTGATTCACAAACTGATTAGATGAGTTTGTGGGGACTACTTCAAGACTAATAAGCGGGCTTTGTAATTTTTCCACCTCAGGAAAATATCCTTCATATGTACACTATTTTACAACATTTGCTTAAACCTTTTTAACAATCCTAGGTCAAAAACAGGATATAGGATTAGGTGTGACTTTGTTAAAATGCATGTGGGTTCTGTGGTGTTCATTAAATATTAAATGAAATATTAAAAATATACTTTTTAAACACAGAGAAGACAGGTCTTCCTTCAATTTCTGAAGATGCTGTGGTCAAATCCTCCCAGCAAGTCCTGTGGCTTTTCTTCACTGTGCTCCCAGGGTTATTCTGTCTTGTGGAATCCTGGAGAACTGGACTAGCAGTTCACGAAGCAGATCTACAAAGCATCCTGGAGAGCAAAATGCAAAACTCAGGCTACCTTGAGAAAATCAAGGGCTAGCTAAACTCTCAGGGTCTGTATGTCTTTCCGTGGGACAAGGTCAAATCTTGATCCAAGTACCTTTCTTGAGCGACAAAAGAAGACCCCAGTTCCACATAAGATATCCTTGGGAAGCTAACCATGGAGGGGCAGCGCTGAGCTCTGCTCTGTGTGACAGCGACAGGGCCCGAGGGAACGGCATGGAGCTGCGTCAGGGGAGGGCGGCTGGGGGTCAGGGAAAGGGGCTGCACCACAGCGCGGTGGGCGGGGAACGGAGTTGAACATATATTTTTGACTGAAAGCGGAGTCACTTTCCTGAAACTCTGCTATATTAATACTTCTAAATAAATAAATGAAAATAAGTATTATTAATAATTCAATTATGGAATTTTCCTTGCAACTTTTGTATAGAGCAAATCCAGATTTTTATCTGTTTGATTCATTGTGCTTCATGTGAAGACAAAAAGTGAGAAATTTATTCTTCCATCTATCTTTGTCAATTTTAGGTGAAGTATTTTTTGTATCTTTTTACAGCTATTTAAAAAAAAATCTTAAAGTTCTTATAGGTGAGATTGGAATCGCATAGGACTGCTTCATGCAAAACAAACTATCAAATGATGGGCAGGAAATGATAATCTCATATTTTCTCATCCCTGTAGCATCATTTTCATATTCCAGATAAATTGCAGGTAAAATACCAGAAAAACTAATGTAAGGATTTGATTTAATATATATATATATTTAAATTAAATAATTAATTTTTAATTATTATTTTTAATTATTTAAAAACAAACAATATAAATATATTGTTTATATTTATATTATATACATATAAATAATATAATTTAAAAAGTAATGTTGCTCAGCACAATTTTGTGGATAACAAAAATCTTGTCAAGCAAATATGATTTCATTCCTCACTAAGATGACAGATTTAATGACTAAACATAAATGATATAATAGACTGATATAATAGACTCACAGTACATAAAGGCATTTGATTTAGTAACTCATGACATTCTGATTAAAAACATAGAATTATAGGAAAGAAAAAAAGCACAGCTTGAAAAGAGAAATAATAAGCTCATTGTTGGTTTTCAAGTTTCTGTCAGCAGGAAAATCACTAGTTTATCTTCCTTGTGGATCTTCCCCAGTAGTCAACAACCTCGTAAGCGATCTGCAAGCAGATATACAGTCACTTCTGGTAGATCACATGTGTGACAGAAGCTGATAAGGAAGTGAGGAGCACTAAAGACTGGAAACTAAGTGTTTGGGGTTATTCAATAAATTCCCACATTGAGGAAAGTCCACTGTGTTGTAGGAAAGAGATAATACAGTTACTCCTCTGAAAGAGAGCCCTGCAACTGGAAAACCAGAGTGTCTATTAGGCATGTTGATCCTTCAGAGGTAAAGAAAACCAAAGCAATCTAGATGAATGCTTTGGCAAAAAAAGCTGAAAAAGAAATAGCATCCTGCATAATGAATTGGGAAACAGCAATATACTTGTCTTCCACAACATCCTGGCTCTGGGAAGAAAAGAAGAACCAAAACTGGAGGGAAGGCGGGTAGATTTAGACCTTACAACTGGGAAATTAAAAGGAAGAGAAGACTGGAAAGTACTACTTTGAAAGCATGTTTTCAGATGCTCCAAAGCATCTGAAAAAAGGATGTTTCACTTCAGGGCAAACTAACACCAGGAGAGGACAGCTGATAACTTCTAATACTGAGTCATTCAGCTACCTGACTACCAATCTGCCTAAAAAAACTCTTTATGGTGAGGCTGTGATGTGAGCATGACCAAGCTCACATATAAGTGCTCTACTCTCTCAGACTGAAAAAGATGAGATGTTAGACTCCTGCTTGAAACAAAAACTACATACCCGTGTTTTACCTTTGCGTATTTAAATAACAACTAATCTAAATTAGTTATGAGAAAAAAAAAAAATGCAAATGAAAAGGCATGATGCAATGCATGAAGTGAATTCAGGCACTATCTATAGTTTTCATCCTATTTTTTCTTGTAAATGTTGCAGTCTGGAAAGTGCTAAGCTACACGTCTCTACTGTTTGTCTTCTGAATTTAAATGTGATTTGCAGAAATGTTTTGTAGAATTCACGCATAACAAAGATCTATGAAATTTCATAAACCAGCTAAAGAGAAGTCATGCTGAGATCTTCCCTTACATTGGGACTTCATTTTATTTATTAGTGTTACAGATGTAATGTTCTCATGCTATGTGGAGGGAAAGGAAGGCACTAAATAGGAGAAGTAAACATTTATGCAGTGGCCAGAAAAGCATAACATTGATTCATCACTGTATTGTTAGAAATGTGATTGTGCTTTTTAAATCTACATACGATTACTAATTCATTCAGTGTTCTCATCTTCACAAAAGTTATCACAAACTATTTCTGAAGGTGGATAACAAGAGGAAATGTTCTTGGCATTGGTGACAATGAAAAGGTGCTTGGCATCCAGGCAGCGTTAATGGCCCAGTGCTGTAAGCCATGAGGAACTGCAGTGCTTTCTGCCTTCAGCGTAAGGCTTAAACTTTCCAAAATTCAGGCCTTAAGTTGAATGAACAAATCCTACCAAGACAGTAATGTGCTTGTGCCTTAATTAATGATAGGAGCACAGGGTGCTGTTAGCTGTGATTGATCTAACCTGGAATCAGTTGGAAATGAAGCTTTAACTTCCTTAGTTTATGGGAAAAGTGCACACATAGTGCAGAATGAAACAAACACAGCGTTACCTCTTTCACCTAGGCAGCCAGAGCATCAGGAAGAGCAGTCTACAAAATTTCTTTGAAGTCAATGGCATTAATTATGCTGATTGAAAATGTGCCACTACAGAAACACAGTTTTTTAAGTTACAGGAGTTGTAGTCCTGATTCTTGCTGCATCCACACGTGATGGTAGATTGTTTCTCAAATCTTCATCCTTTGAGAGGGCTTTCCTCCAGTTCCCAAGTATGAACAACCTCCCCCAGAGTTGTTCTCACATTGTGATTTACATTTCTTGCAGGAGAGGCAAGCAGAATTTCTGTATTTACAGATGATAGAATGTTCAAAATGGATGTATTTATAGGGATACAGTGAGTCCCACATGAGAACGTGACAGTGAGGTTGGACAGGAGACAACAGGCAAGTGAAATCATACATTGGAAGATATTGGAAGTTGAGTTTCATATGAAAAGCTCTGCCATATGTTTTGATTTCCTTCCATCACTCTTCCACCACAGGTAAACCAGTGGTGGGAAGGGGCGGGGGAGGGCAGGGGAAGGGAGGAAGGAAAGGAAGGGAGGAAGGGAGGAAGGAAGGGAAAGAAGAACACACCTAAAGCATCAGGGCTGAAAAACATTCTCAAATACATTTGCTAAATGAGCTTCCTTCAGGTTTGCATTCTATGTCCAGTGAAAGCACTGAATCCAAATGATCTGAGTTCTGAAGAAGAGATACTCCTCCTCCTTTAGAAACAGTGTATCTCAGAAATACAGACTATTAGCAATAATGATGACAGAGATAGGCAGAATATGAGACTTTAATTCCTCTCCACTCACCCTGCAAATTTGCTCTGTGCATTTTTTGTTTAATAAATTCTCTCAAAATCCCACTGGAGTACTCAACACAGAAAAACAGGAATCTATTTTTTCCTCTGTGTCATACTCATACAGTCATTTACTATGGGGGTAAAAGGAGCTTGAAAATATCAGTGAGAGTTTAGAAGGGGTTAGAGAAAATTGTATAAAATTTCACAACAATTTTTTTAATTTGGGCACTAAATATTTACCTTTCCCTTCCTTTCAAAGGACACAGAGGACTGTGAAAACAGCATCCCTTCTCCCCTGAACACCTCCAGGACACTGAGTGTTCATTTATTCCCAGCACTTAAGCACTATCCAGCCCACTCCATACCTGTATTCAGAAAGTATCAAGATTTTCTGATGTCTTGAACCTTAGTTGGAGGCTTGGAGAATCGTTGTGGAGTCCGTTAGTCTTCAACTGTGTCTGGCAAATATAATCTCTCCCCATTCTGAGGAAAGGACACCCCTATCAGAAACCCTGGCCAGCTCTTGTACCATGACTAGCCATGCGAGGTTACTGTATGTCTCTGTCTTCAAGACACTGAGACAGTGTAAAATGCCATATGTGCCTTTTGATATTTGTAGTTCTTAACACAGGTTTGGTTGGTAACGCCAGCCTGAAAGCAGGAGAATCATACTACAGTGCTCTTTGTACAACATTCAAGCAGTCAGAATTAATTAAGCTCTTTCACTACTCATAAGCTGTGACAGTAAAATGGAAAATATCAGAGATTATTATTTGAAGTTTAATAAAATTATGGAGAGCCAGCTATTTCTGCTGTCTGAACTGCAGTCTGATTGGGAACATGGAACATGGAAGAGCAAAAGCTGTATTTTATTATTGCATTGCTGCAAACAGAACTGAAAGTATTCAGCTTTGTCTTTCAGAAAGGTCCAGCAGCAGCTCCAGGATAAGAAACTTTGGTGAATCCGGTGTCCAGGAAAGAAATAGAGCAAGACACAGATTACCCAGCTGTCCTTTAAACTACAGATGCAGAGTTGGCTTATTCAACCCAGTCTGTTAAATAAGGGATATATAAAAAGAATGGCAGTAGTTTGTTTTGGATATTGAAATGCCTCTTCCTTAGCAAATTTTCAATTAAAAAAAGAAAGATTTTAAAGGGTAAAGACAACCATGACCTGCCGGTGTGAAAGAGTGGGTACAATGCTTGCTATGTGGCAGTCAATGTGAGTTTTGTTATTGTTTTTAGCAACCTCCTTAGAGCTTTAAAGTATTCAACGCATTACAGTGTACACTAACATGTTTATCAGATTGATCTAACTTTTATTTCCTGTAAAATCTCATTTCTTCCTACATTTTACTATAGGCATTGTAGTAATGGATAGAATGTAACTTCCTGGTCACTCACACAGATAGGAAATCTTTGGTTTCTGTTTCTGATCCAAGAGGCAAAATTTGTGAAATATTTATCAGATTTTAAGTCAGCATAACTAGAAAGGAACACCTACCTTCTGCACACAGTAGAAGAGATGAGCAGTTTTAAGGGAATAGTTTAATTGTCTCCAACTGTCTGTATCTTCCCTTAACAGCTATATTTTAGAGTATTCTTACAGCAAATCTCAAGATCAAAGCATTGCTGTTTTCCAAACTGAACCACAAAGCCTGTAATAATGAAAAATAAACAAACAAATAAATAAATAAATACAAAACTGAAATTTAAGAATAAGAAGTCACTGAGACTGATGTATCACATTCCTGCACAGATAGTTGAAAATAGGGGTTTGGGAAAGGATTGGTATTGAAGGTTCTTGTGGCAGGAGTGGGTACAGGGTGGATTAGGATCAACCTCCAAACTGCAAGATAGCTAAAGAAGGACTGAGCCATGATGACACTCTCAGAGTTTTTAGTGATGCAGTCGCTAAGAGGTGGGAGAGAGTTCCCAGAGTCCTGGAGCACAGGATCCCAGCAGGAGTTTTTTGAGGAAGACCAAGGAGCTGAACTTGCAAAAGGAACTGATGCTTAGTTCAGATGGCCAATGCAGAAATGGAGAGAAGAAATCCAGAAAGCATACAAAAGATAAAAGGCTGCTGCTAGGAAAGAAGCAGTAACAAAACTAACATGCAGGCAAGGCACATGGGTAGGAATAAATGAATGTTTCATTACATTTAAAAACTCAAGGGGAAGAAAAAGCTTAGAAAAAGTCTTAAATAAATTTCTTTTTCTGTCTGTTTTTCCAGACATTGCCTTTCTACTTCTCTGTGGAAGTCTAGAACACTGGAGCACTGTATAGCTTCTATGATGGTTTCTACTACCATACAGCTACTGTTCCCTTCTGTTCTTTAGGAAAGACCTTTCCAGTACTGATTAAAGGCCACAGACATCTTGTAACAAAAACAAAACAAAAGTCTGTAAGTATTAATTGCTAATTCCCCACAGGTAAATAAATGTCAAACACTGTATGGAACAGCCATGTTAGAAATCCTAAGCAAATAAATATTCACACAGGAGAGACTGTGCAGACGAAGACCGCAGCATTGACAAACTTTTCATCCTACACAAGCCCAAAAGCATTTCTGTCAATCACCTGAGTAATAATTTCCAAAGATATTGGCCAATATCCTTGCTTCATTTTATTTTGGGAATGTCTGATAAAACACTCTGTTTCTGAGATGTGACACTAATAGTTTTTTTATTACTATTGTCTCCAGTTATTTCCCCTTTCTCCAATCTTCCATCACTACCATGAACACCATGATGATGATGTTGCTTTTTTCAGCAAGATGCTGCCCCATCATTGCCTGGATCAATAAGGATTGATACCGAGTCCTCTAAAAATGTATATGCACTATTTCTAAAAATATCAAAGACTCAAAATGTGACTTTGATGAATTTAGTTTCTTATTGCATCACCCCATGGTCACCTGTACAATATTACACATCTACCATCATCTCACTGTTGTGTTTCTGTGCTTGTGCCTGATCTCACTGGTACCACCACCCCACAGCCGTTGTTACGTGGCTCTATTGTAGCTGCCATTTGCTTTTCTTTCTGGTTGTAGCTAAAGTGCAGTGCACCTTCTGTTCTATCCCCAGATTGTTCACTTAATTAAGTAACAGTGCAGTGATTCACCATCATTGTACAGGCAGTGGGGAACCAGTGCACTTTCTCGTCTTCACCTAAGAACAACTGTTTAGGAGGGTTGATAGCGATAGAACAAGGGAGAATGGTTTTAAACTGAGGCAGGGGAGGTTTAGGTTAGATATGAGGAAGAAGTTTTTCAGCCAGAGGGTGGTGACACACTGGAACAGGTTGCCCAAGGAGGTTGTGGATGCCCCATCCCTGGAGGCATTCAAGGCCAGGCTGGATGTGGCTCTGGGCAGCCCGGTCTGGTGCTTGGCGACCCTGCACATAGCAGGGGGTTGAAACTAGATGATCATTGTGGCCCTTTTCAACCCAGGCCATTCTGTGATTCTAGTGCTGTGTGCCCTTCTGAAAACTTTTTGGAGAACAGCTGGAGTGATTTCTGATTGTGCACAATGAAGCTATTTTGCGAAGTACTGTGCTTAATGAAGATTAAAGGATCAGGTGAAAATTTATTAAAAACTTCTTACTCTCAGATTGCACAAAACAAAATTCTAGGCAGAAAAACAAGTCAGAGCTGCCAAAGGGCTTCCTTAAGGAAGTAAGCAATGCCACTGACACTTCAATGCCACTGACACTTCTTTCTATTCTAAGAAGCATAAATGGTGATGTGGGTGAACAAGCAATGTCTCACCCTTGCTCACCTGTACACTAACCGTAGTTAAACAACTGCTGCCTGTTGTATCTTTGAAAATATACTTCAGAGCCTGCTGGAGAGTAACAATGCTGAAAGACACTTTTCCTGTTTAGACTGTAAACCATACTCACGATCAGCTCAGTGGAAATGTTTGCTGTTATGCCTGACACAGCGAATGGTTCAGCTCCAAATGACAGCCTCCTAGAGGGTCACTGCAGGAATGAATGCTGGCTAATTTGTAACTAATCTCAATTCCTCAATCTTGTATTTCCCATTCTCTGTTTTGTTTTGGTTTAAATATTGAAAATCTCCATAACTTTCATTGCCCTTTCTGGAAATACATAGCAGTGTATAAATAATGAAAAGCTCAATAGATTTCTGTTTCTTGTCTTTCTTTACCTTGTCCCCTTCAACCATGATCTCAGTAAATCTCTTTGTAGCAATATATCACTGCTTATCTCACAAATGTGTCTTAATAAGGTTATCATAAATCTACAAAGCAGGAAAGACTCATCTTCAAAATCACTGAGCATTTTTCACTTTTAAGACACTTTCCTCTCTTTATGTACTGGGAAATTGACTAACTGTGCAATTCATCTCACCAGAGGTATCTCACTATGGATATCTGCATTGAAGTTTTGTCACCGTGTGTTCTCTGTATGGTTAATGAAGAGAAAGAGGGATTTCTACAGAGTGATTCAATTCTGTCTGAAGAAGAATGAATCCAGCCTAGAAATACTTGCTTCTTTCCATGAGGGAGTCTGGATTGAGTTATTCATATGTGTTTCCAGTTTTTGGCTGGTGTAACTCCAGCAGCAAGGTGAATCTCTAAGTCTAAATACTATCCCATACTATCCAGACAGCCAGAATGGTTCAGACTTGTATATGTAAAATATCCCATCTCTTTCTCCATGCCAGTCTTGCTTTTACCTAAACCACATGCAAAATGCACTCTCCAACTTATTCTTTCTCCATAGAAAGGAAGGAGGAGCCTGAGCACATCCATTGCTCTTATCTGGGCACAGACTTTCGCTCTTACTGACCATATGGGTCAGCTTGGACAGAGATGAACAAGCCACAGCACAACACAACATATGCAGAAATCACTTCTGAAGTATGTGGTTGCCTGGTCAGATTTCAGCAGCAAAAGGAGGCCCAACCATGGCCCAGGAGCCCAAGAGACAGTCCTTGGAGAAGCTTCCTCTATAGCATGCTATTGATAAGCCTGTTTAATTGTGTTTAATGGTACTTTCTCCAAGTTGTGTCGGTAGAAACATTCTGTTTGGGATTTTTTTAATCCAGCGTGCACTGTATTAACTTTAAGAGAATAATGCCCAAAGCAAACTCTTGTCTCTCATATGAAAATAAACAGCATATATTCACTCCGGCTTCATACTTGTTTAATTCCTCCAGACTTGATGGACAGATGAAATTAACGTCAAAATGGTACATGGGTGAATTGGGACAAAAAAGGAAAAGTTGTTACACACATGAGCGAGGTTGATTTCTCAAATACTCAATGCCTGATGAGCTGAGAGCTCTTCTAAATAGCAGCCAGAACAGCAGCTGAGATCCTCTGAGAAGCTCCGATTCCAGTTATAAGTGACGCACACAACAGAAAACTCACCCCTATTTGGCAACAAAGGGTGCGGCTTGGAGCATCTGTCATTTTCCTTTCCTTCCGCCATAAAAATCTATCAGGCAGTGCAAAGGACATGTAAATCAACACATTCAGCTGCTGGTGATGGGTGGAGAATGTGCTTGTCAATACAATAGGAAGTTGTGCCAACTGGCACTCACCCGCTCTGCTAACATTTCATACATAAGGGAGGTGGTTTAATAGAGGGATGGGATGTAAAACAGGACAGTCTTCTGACTGAAAGGGTGCCAGAGCATAATAATAACAAATAAATAAAGTGGACTCTGATTTGCAGCTTTTTTTTTTTTTTACAGCCCAAGAACAGGATCAACTAACACAATAACCAACATGGAATTGTTGCAAACACAGATGGGACTGTTTGCATCTGGATATGTTTGTGCAGATATTTTAAAAATATATGTATCAGCTTTGCTAATGCAGATTTGTCTGGAGATAGAATTTTGCACAAGTGTCTTAATGTCCCCCGGTAGGTCAGCTAGTTGGGAAAATTTCTTCAAGGCATGCACTCAGCCAGTTCCTCTGCTTGCATATTTAGTATGTATTCTTAGTCACGTAATAGACACGATGACTGTAAGAACTGGTAAGTGCTTCTTGAAAAGAGAGAATGAAGAATGAAATACCATACTAAGGGCTGCAATATATTAGAAGATCTGAGGGGAAGGCTTGCTGGCTACGTTTGCCTGCCTCTAGACAGATCCATTAATCCTCTACTTCAATAACTATCGAACACACTCTAAATTAACAGCAAAACAAATTATTTTTGTGAGGAGCATTGACATTCAGGGAGAGAGAATGAGGGCAAAAGAAAAAGAAATGCATCCTGTGTAATACCAAGACATTTGTATTCAGCAAGTAATAAGTGCAAGAAACTCTAGGTTTCATGAAAAAAACTGCTGGGATGAGATTCGTGAAAAAAGTTTTTTTGTCCTCCCTAATATACAACAATGAGAAGTTGTCAATAGAGTATCTGTCAAATCATGAATATGTTACGCATTTCACATCCAGAAGAGCAAGCTACCCTAGCACTCACAGAAGCTGCAGCTTTTCCTCATGCACATCCGAGTAACTCTACTGAGAAACTAACAAAGTTTCTTCTTTGCTCCAGTACAAAGGAACAGGGAATTTTCCTTTATTAGCAGGCAGCAAGTACTGGAAAGATCCCTGCTGCAGGCACGATGCACAGCTCTGGGCAAAGGGTGCTCAAGTGCATGCACTTCTTTTGCAGCAGGAGAAGGAAGGGGAAAACATACCCACAGACGAAGGGAGCACCCAGGAGTTTGGCTGTCAGCATGCAGGGGCGGAGAGTGAAGTTGTGTGTGGGGATGCAGATGGACTGAGTGGCTTTCTGGGGAAGAGGCGAATGCTTGGTTACCACCAGTGCTCTCAGAAGTTTTGTTAAAAAACACTTTCCTCTGGTTTCTATCCGTAAATAAGAATAGTTGTGCCGTCTCGTTGATCAGAAGCTTAGAAATGCTGAGGCAGTGTTACATTAAACAGCATATAGCTGGCCAATTTATGTTTGTGCCTGATCTCTGGCATTAATGTAATTCAGGAATGAGAGAATGTGTTTTGTTTTGCTTCTCAGTAATTTAATGAGAGGCATTAGCTCAGCAGCAGAGTGGCACCTCTGCCGGAGGAGAGGTGTCAGGGTACATAAAAGCTTCCTCCTCCCTTCCCTGCCCTAGCATGTCCGGCAGGCTTGTGCTCACTTTATGTGACCAGTGAAAAGCTGAATAACTACTCTGCTACCAAAAGCAGGACACCTATCAACTCTTCCTTCTGTATTTTAGAAGATTTTCCCAAGACTTCCTTGAATTTCTGTTATTAAAACTATCTGGCTCTATAAACCATGTGTTCATTTGGCAGGGAAATAATTTCTAGCAACAGACAAGAGCTGATTTTGCTGTCATCATGGGCAAAGAGGGAGGGAGGAATGAAAGCAATTAATAGAGCATTCTGGAATATGAAGTAAACAGAAATCCATTTTCTTCCCTATCTTCTTCACAACACCCACACTCAGTCGCACAGCTCTCTAATTTGCTCTTTTGTACGAGACAAGATTTCAGAGAAGCTGTAAGACTGGGTACATTCTGTTTAGAATAAGCAAAAACTAGCTACAGCTTGGATTTCAGGTTAACAATATGTGCGAGTCTGGTCTTTTGTTCCAGAACAAATTTCAAAATAGGGTGGGTGATGCAATGTCTAACCTGAAGAATGAAGGGGCATATTGCAATTCAGGCTGTATTTTGGCCTTATAACCTTTATGGAACTAGAAGTTCTTTCCTATTTTCCAATAACAAACTATCTCATTTGTCCATTTGTTGCCTCTCTGCTGAGATGTCTTGACATCCCTGCAGAGAAGAAATAATCCCTGCCCCCAAAACCTATAGTCTTAATGGCAAAATGCGGAGAAGTGCTGAGGCAAAGATGAGAAAAGGGCATCAGTTTTCAGGCTCAACAAAGCTGACAAGACAAATTGATTTTCTACTTGAGGGAAGTTTTTCATCTCCATCCAGCTTTCCACCTAAGCACTGCCTGTCTACACAGAGAGCTAGGATGTAGAGATGCAGACAAAAAGCGCAAGTGTGTGTTTGTCAGGAGTAGGAAAAAGAAGGTTTTTTGACTAGCCCCACTACATTGACAAAAATTCCCTGCTGGAGGTGAAACCTGACAGCAGTGCAGTGCTTCCCCTGGATCTTTGTTCTGCTCCTGAGAGTATGGGTCACTTTGGTCACAGGTTATAACACAGCTGTCACAAGAGTGAACAAATGCACTGATAAGGAGATGGAATCTAAAGAAACCAGAAGCCTGCAAGCTATAACAGCAAACCACATCCAGATATTAAAGATATCATTAGCTCCACGTCAGTCCTTGTCCAAGGGTATTTGAGGGATTTGGGCAGGGGCTGAGATTCTTTGAGCAATATAAGTAATTAAATTGACCAAATCAATGGCATTAATTGCCATTTATATGAAATCTTGTAAATGCATACCTTGTCATAGCAGAAATTTGCTTGCTCAGATCAAACCACACCTTTTCATTAAAATTTAATTCTTACATTTTCATTAACAAACTGGTCTTGGAGAATATTTTTCAAGTAAGTGGAGTGTCTTAAAAATGAGAGAACCAAGATCCCACGCCTGGTAAATCAACAAATTAGAATGGTATTTCTTTTGAGTTAGATCGAGGATCATTTACGCTGCTATCACTTCACTATTTAAAGCATATACAGTATTAAAGAGAGATTTCACTTTGTGAAAATGACACCTTGTTGAAGACGAGAGAAAAATGATTTTTTTTTTATATGCATTGAATATAGCAAGATGTATAACTCTGGTCATCCCAAAACTCCCCACTATTTTTTGCCAAGTTAGCTGTTTCAGTGCATCAAAGGTCTACCACAAGAGAACATGCCCATTCAGGCAGCCCCCCAGCAGTTATAGAATCATAGAATAACCAAGGTTAGAAAAGACCTACAAGATCATCCAGTCCAATCATCCACTTACCACCAATATTCCCCCACTAAGTTATGTCCCTTATTACAACATCTAAACATTTCCTGAAGCACAACACAGCTCTGGGTTCAGCTCTTTCTTCTGGGCACAGAAGACAGCTGCCATGCAGCTGTCCTCTCTGCCCTCCCCCCAAGCCCCTTCCTCTGCCTGAAGCACCCTGACACAGAGGCAGCACAGGGGCTGATTGCAGTATCTTCCATAGAAATTATTTTCCCTTGTGCACATTAAATCTTATTTGCAATTATTTACATGCTTTTTCTCAGTCACCTCCTTCTGGGCCATTATCCCAGCCTGGCTACCCTGACAGTTTGTAAAATTCCTAATTCAAGCCAAAAAACCTAATTTGAGGCATTTTTGCCTTCTTATTTACATAGCCTAAAAACTACTTTTCTTCTCCAAATATTTTCTCCTACAAAGTTTTTAGAGGCAGCAAACTTAGCTCAGACTTTATAGTGATAGGCTGAACAAGAGTAAATCTCTCTTATTTTGCTTCTGGAAAACTGTATCCATGATTCTTCAGATCATGTATACGTATGTCCTATTTTGAGTCTACCACCAGAGAATGAAGCTCCACACAAGGTCTCACCTTGTAGCTCATATTCCTATATCCTGTATTCTAGTACCTTACTTAACTTAACATGGAAGTCTAGCTGTTATTAGCTAGCTAGCTATTCTATTAGCTTATTCCCAACTGAGCAATCCTTATGTGAATAATTTACAACTTATTCCGAACTCCTCCTTTTGAAATTAAAATTTATTTTAATTGAATTTTTAGAGCTAAACAAAACCATTCAGTCATGGCATTCCACCTCCATCATGTTCTCTAATTAGCACAAGGGGAAATTTTGGAGAATCAGTTGTGACAAAAGCTCTCCTCCTTTCCATCTTTCCCCACCCCTGGCAAAATTCATATGGTTCTGAGCCAATGCACTGAAAATTACTTTAAATCTGAAATTTAAATTAATAATAGAAGAAGTCATCTGTTATAGCAAAAGAAAAAGTATACATCTAATAAGTAACAACTGTTGAGACAATTACTATATTATTAATTTAATGAGGTTTTAGCATTGTTGGAAGAAAAAAAAGAAGATAAATGGCAAACAGAAAATTGAAACTACAATATGATATCAGCATCCATCTTTTAAAGTACCATAATGTCAAAGGATAATTGACTGCATCAGAGAAGAATAGGAAGAAGCAATAAAACAAAGGCTAAACAAAAGTGACTTTGCCATTCTGGGGAGGAGGATCATAGAATCATGGAATCATAGAATTTCTCAGGTTGGAAAAGACCTTAAGGATTATCAAGCCCAAGCACAACCTCGCCATACTCCCCTAACTAGCAACCCTCTGCTAAATCATGTCCCTGAGCACCACATCCAAATGGTTTTTAAACATATCCAGGAATGGTGACTCAACCACCTTCCTGGGGAGCCAGTGCTTAATAACCCTTTCATATCCAATCTAAACTTACCCTGCTGCAACTTGAGGCCATTTCCCCTCGTCCTGTCACCTGTCACTAGTGAGAAGAGACCAACCCCACTCTCGCTGTAAGCATCTTTCAGGTATTAGAAGACAGCAATAAGGCCTCCTTTTCCCCAGACTGAACAGCTCCAGTTCCTTCAGTCACTCCACAGAAATTGGTAGATTGTGCAGCCAAATGAGGTCCATAGCTGAGGCTGGTTTGTCTTCACTGTTAACTCTTCTGCAGGAGCCACCATCTGGGCACAACAACAATAGCTTTTGCTGTTGCCAAAAAAGAGCTTGTCACCATTTTGTTCTGTTCCACCAAAAGATGAGGCTTCAACATATGAAACACCACCAAGCTTCCTCTGAGAGACCAAGTGCTAACAAAGCTTTGCAGTCAAGACAAACTTGCTGGGCCAAAGAAGCTGGAAGTACCTACATATGACCAGGCTTTGCATCTTGAAGACAGTCACATCCTGAAGACCAACTAGTAAATAAGATTCGCAGATTTGAGTTTAAATGAGGTTGCCTGATGCCTCAGGTACAAGATGGCTTCATCGTGAACAAGTCAAAATAGCCAGTATAACTTTTCCTTGTGTGTTAAGAAAATACTCCTTAAACTCTTAACTTCAAGATGTTTGACCTTCTGGATTTTAGTAAATCCCCCGAACAGAGGTATCTAAAGTCTTTGCTGTTTTAAGATCTTTTTACGAGTATGAACATCAATCAAAAAGTCTTGGAGAAGTCTACTTCATGCTGGACTCCTGGGAAGTCTCCAGCTGTGCAGCTTATGGTCTTGCTTCTGCCACCATGTGAGATACCACCCTTTGTTCTGTTAGTTTGCTATATATCCAGGCAGGAGACAAAAGCCAAGGAAAGAAATAGCAATTTACATTTACAGATTTAACCTGTCAAAGTTATACACGGTATAACAATTACAGAATTTATGTTAAATTGGGGTTTTTTTTGCTTGTTTGTTTATTTGTTTGGACAGTATAAGAAAACAGCATGTAAAAAGTTAAGAAAAGATATACTTTCTTGCAACACTTGATTTCAGAGCAAATCTTCACAGAAGGCTTTAGACTGAAAATCAGTTGAACTAACAAGCGCCTGATGCAGACAATGTCAATAAATAGTACTACCTATTGGCAGCTGACCTTGGAGGACTGTAGATAATATTGTAATGACGTTGGAAACAGAAAAATATTGACAACTTGTTCCTGTTCTGTAGAGGAGATAAAAACCTGTTTATTATATCATTTAGTACATGTTAAGAAGGCTTAAAATATGAGTTATCTAGGAATATTTACATGAAAGCATTAACTTGCCCACACTTACTGATAAATCCCAACATGAAAAAGAAAAGCTAACTGTAACTTAATTTTTCTTCATCAGTTACTGTTTTTAATTTAGGAAAAGTGGAGCCCTGAGTTTCTTTTCTGGATCCTATACAACAAAGGAGCTAGGAACTGCCCTAGCAGATAACAGAGGAAGCTTCAAGAAATGCATGGCATCCACTCTCCATTGATGCATTGGAAACATGCCTGAGCATACAGCAACCTGGCCAAAGGACAAGGCAGGATGGGAAGCGGTCTACAGAACGGCTTTGCCATCCCTCATCTCAACTACACTGAGCATCAACTTTCCAGATGAATTATTGACAACAGCTGTGTTATCCTCTGCTTTCTGCAGCTGCTCTAAGAGGAACTGCATGCCAAGTTTGCTTTTTTTCTCTCAGTAGTTCCCCTCCAAGGGCAAATGAAACACTTTGCCACTGCTGCTTCATGGTATTTCCAACATGGTTATGGGCCATGCAAGGATATAAAGCTTGCAAATGAGAGGGCCTGTTCTGATCTGGTACTTCAGTACTTATCTTCCTTGTTTTCAGATTAACTTTTTTAACCGTGTCTCCTTTGTCCGTAAAAAGATCAGAGCTCTGATTACTGGCAAGAAAATGCTGTGTTGAAAATCGGATGTGTTTGGACTGTGATTAGACCATAGTCTAAGCAGGGAAAATATAAAAAAATTCAATTACATCTTGAGATTATTTACATAGGGAAAGAAATTTCTAAGCATTCATGTAAGAATCTCTTTACACACTGAATTCTAGATAAAACAACAAAGGATATTATTTATATTTCTAATGAACACTTACTCATTTGAGGAAGTCAAGCCAGTCCTGAGAAAACAGCTTTTTCTTTTGGTTCTTTTGCCTTCGTCCTGCACAAGTACCAAAAGTGAAAATCTCAGAAACATCATGAAATAAAAGCAGTAAGTTGTGGCATGATTCAGAATTGTCATGCTCTAGTAAAAAGAACTTCTGCTAGTGAGTCATAATGCTTAGCATATATGAAATACTGCTTTGCCTAACAGTGTTGTGTATCCCCAAGTGAACCATCAGCGTAAGGATGCAAATTACACTACTGAGTAGATGTTTTTATATTCCCTTCCAGAAAACACAGTTTAACTGCCAACGCTTGGGCAAGCTGTGCTGCCTTGTACTTGCAGAAGGAAGGACAGCACTCTGGCAGTGTCCCAGCCTGGCAAACGACGCTGAAGTTCTTTTCCCTGCACTTGCTACTACACCCACTTGAATGTACAGAGCTAAGGCAAGTCAACAGAAAAATGAAAGTGAGGGACCTAACTGTCTAAAGGAACATAACTCTAAATTCACAGCTACAAATTCAGACCTTAGATTCAGGCCAAATTAGGCCAACGCTTTTTCAGTATGTAAACCAACCGAACAAAAAAAAGATGTTTTATGTTCCCCAGCACACAAGCTAACTTATCATGGAGCAAGAACACCCACCCATGTTGCCATAATCAAGTGCTAAGAGAAGTAGTAGTTTTATCACTAATCTAAAATAAATTACTTTCTGCCAGAATGGTTACAGTCTCTTTCGATTTCTCTGCTACCTGATGAAGCATTTCTGAACATGGTGGCTCAAGATCCATGATGATTTTGTTGGAGATACCAAGAGAGTACTTGAATACTAATAACTTAGCCATGAGCAACTGACCAAATGTTGCATTTCTAGGACCTGATCACCAAATATCACACACAGTTGTACTCAGTCCAACACTTTTGGCTGTCAGGCGTGGCTCAGTTGCAACAACCAGACTGCGGAAGACCATGCACTGAGTAAAGCCATGCTTAGAGAACAGCTACTTACCTGTTCAGTACGTTACTTTTTCTTTTAAGAAATAGTTCAGCAACAGTACAAGATTTGAGCAATAATTCATACTCCTCAGTTCTGAAGTTGCTGTGGATGTGTAATGCTGCACTAACAGGTACGTTGTGCCTTGGGATTCAGTTCAAGAACAGTGATTATGTGACTTGCAATCTGTAATCACATTCACAAGTTCAAGTTGTACCAAAATTTTATTTATTTTTCTAATCGAGGGAATGTATATAGCCTGTTCATTTTCCAGAAGTTTTTAGTCCTACCAATGAGAATCATCAGTCATTCAGGACTGCTCAATTAATTCTTGTAAATTCACTTTTCTTGTCATTTGCTTCTCCAACAGTAACATACTGTGAACTCCAGGAACTTCTCTGTGAGTCTCTCTCTTTCAGTCTCTTCTTATTCATGATGGTCTGTCCTTGGCTTGTTCTTCTTCTCCCCTTTTATTGTCTCTTTAAATAATCTCACCCTTCATTTCACATCAACATCTGCAACCAGATTTGCAGAACTGCTCTGTGCTTGTCTACCACATTCAATACAGAGCTGCTGTGACTGTCTTGCCATCAGGTACAGGCAACGTTATTTTAGCTGATTTTAATTATTGGTGACTGTAGAAGATACTCTGAGATTCTGGGAACGCAGATAATTCAAGTTAAATTACACTGAAGGATAAACAAAAGTAAACATTGTAATTAAAGATTCTAAATTCCAAATGTTTTTTGGTTTCGGGTTTTTTTTTTTTTTTTGAGAAATTAAGGCCTCCAAATGATCATACAGCTAATGGCAATAAGATAATGAAAGCTACCACAACAATTCTGGAGAAAGAAAAAAAAAACCTCATGAATTCAGACAGAGAAAACTTGAGTTTTTCCTTTCAAAAATACTCAAACAGAATAGGAAAACAAAAATAGTAGATCAACTATTTTTTACTAAAATTGCAAATTGAGAAGTGATATGATAAAGAACAATGGAAGGAATAAAACATTTTAAGAGGAAGACGGGGAAAGAAACATATGAAATCAGATTAATCAATTGGGCAGCAAAAGCAAATGTTGCAGCTTTGATAGCCTGCTCAGCTTCAGGGCAAATCTTGACTTCTGGAAAACAGTTAAAGCCAAAGAAGCAAAAGAAAACCAGATAAATGTAGCATTAGCTATCAAAGGTGGCATGTATCACACAATATCTCTTTTCAGTAAGAAACTGATTTTCAAAAAATGGCTTCTATATGATGTAATGGATCTCATCCATTAGCACTTTCACATAGGAGTGACAAGCTGTCCCACATCATTATTTATTGCTGAAGTTGGAGAGAAGAAAACAAGTATGAGTACTCCAAGTTAATCAAACAGATGGGTTTATTTTTTGTTTCTTTTTCTTTGTTCCTGTTTACTTTTTTGTTATCTTTATATAAGACAGAAAATTATGCCTAGTACAGAAAATGTAAGTACTGGTGTTTGGGAGTTTATTAGGGAGGTTTTCAAAAGTAGGCACAAAATTTGAGGTGTCTCTTACCTTGCATTTTCACAACTGATCTGACACATCAATGGGATATTTTTCAATGAAGTTTAGTGATGACAGATGGCAGGGACCATCGTTCATTCAGAAAAAACTTGGGAGACCATACAGGAGGAACTGGATGATTGCTGTGGTTTAACCTGGTGGGTTGCTGAACACCACAGTCATTCGCTCACCCCCCCCACTGCTTCCCAGCTGAATGGGGGAGAGAACTGAGAAAAACAATGTACAACCCATGGGTTGAGATAAAACTATTTACTAAGATGGAGAAAAGGAAAATAGTTATGACTGTATATATACATGACTGTATATAGTAAGTGATGCATACTTAATTACATAATTGCTCATAGCCCCCCAACTGATGCCCAGCTAGCCCCCAGGCAGTGGAAGAGAGCAAGATGAACTTCTATCCCCTTCAAAACTCCGTACACATGATGTCATATGGTATGGGATATCCCATTGGCCAGATGAAATCAGCTGTCCTAATTCTGTTCCCTCTCAGGTCTTTGGGCACTTTGCTGCAAATGGCCTTAACTCTGTGAAACACTGCTTAGCAGTACCTATAAACATCAATGTTTTATCAGCCTGACAGGCTTGAAAAGTGAGCCCATGAGAAACCTAATGAGGTTCAGTAAGCTTAAGGGTAAGGTGTTGCACTTGGGTGACAGCAATCCCAGATATGAGTACAGACTAGGAGATGAGCTCCTCCAAAGCAGCCCTGCCGAGATGGCCTTAGGGGTCCTAATGGACAAAATGCTGGCCATGAGCCAGCAGTATGCTCTTGCAGCCCAGAAAGCCAACCATATCCTGGTCGATATCAAAAGAGGGATGGCAGCATGTAGGGGAAAGATGATTGTTCCCCTCTACTCTGTTCTTGTGAGGCTCCAGCTGATTTATTGTTTTCAGGCTTGGGGTCCCCAGTAAAATAAGGTTGCAGAGCAGTTGAAGCAAATCCAGAGGAGGGCCATGAAGACAATCAGACTGCACCTGTGAGGAAAGGTTGAGGGAGTTGGGATTGCTTAGCTTGGAGAAGAGGAGACCCCAGAGAGACTTCATTGCAATCTTCCAGCTCTTGAAAGGAGCTTACAAGCAGGAGGGTGACTGACTTTTTACACAATCTGATAAAGATAGGTGTCAGGTTTTCGTGATTTTTGTTAATCAGTATTCCACATCATAACATCATGTACTGCACTGGGAGTTTAACTGTTAATGCTCAAGTTCCAGATACCTGTCCAGAAGAGAAGAACTATATTCCCCAGGGGTCTTTGCAGTCAGAGAGTAAATATAACTCCTGGCAAGGTCACCTGATGCTCACTTCTTCACCTGAACTTCATCTGCTCTCCTCCTGTTTCCCTGCTGCTCAACTGAACTGCACATCTCACCTCAGCATTATGGTGAGACCTATCCACCTTTTGGACGTTCTATCTCTCATTCCATATGATTTATTAGCTTCAATTCTGATTATACTGTATTATAGTGTGTTATCTTGTATTCCAATATTATATTTAGTAAATTAGTTTGTTTCTCCTCAGATCGTTGCCACTGTTTTTAATTATTTTGGGGTCCCCTGTTCCTAGTCACGGAACTGGGCCGAACCAGCCCGTAAACTGTTGACAACAGGGAATAGCTTTAAGCTAAAAGAGAGGAGATTTAGATCAGATGTTAGGAAGAAATTCTTTATGTAGACAGTATGAGGCACAGGCATAGCTGCCCAGAAAAGCTGTGGTGCTCCATCCCTGGAGAAGTTTAAGGCCAGGTTGCATGGGACCCTGGGCAGCCTAAGCTGGTGGGGGGCAGCTCTGCCCTCAGCAGGGAATAGAAACTGGGTGGCTTTAAGCTTCCTTCCGACACAAACCATTACTATTCTGTGAAGATTGTTTTTCTCCTTGAACAAAAGCATGGCTGAAACTAAGACAATAACTTTGAGGGTTGGAGTTGAACTTCCAAAATTTGCAAGTTTGTGTTTGATGTGTCTGAAGACCTTCTGCTATGAGGTCATAACTGGAAAAAGATAAAGGAAAACAAGAAGTTATCTGTCAATAACAGAACGGTTATAAACAACCAATACTATGACAGCTGAGGGAGACAAAAAAGAAAAAGAGAAAAAAAGGGAAAGGAAATATATGTCAAGTAAAGGATTTCCAAAGGAGATATTCTGAGGTCAAGAAATATGTACAGCATAAGAGGAAACTTGCTACTAGCATGATTATCAGCAGTAGCTGAGGACTCATCTTAACTGAAGAGACTCCTTAATAATCCAAGTGATTCCAAAGAAAAGAAATGGCCATTCTTACTATCCTCAGTACTCTTTTGTACTGCACACAGTATCTTCAGTCCCTTTTACAACTTAAGTTTGGAGCAAAGTTTTGGAGGTGTTAACATACGCAAGTTTTGTTTGAAGTTATGCACCAATTTGCACTTTGTACATCCATTTTTAAATTCACCAGAGGAAGTTATCAGTGATGCTTGTACAGAGCATTGCAAGTCAGCTTTAGAGAATTTGATTAGACTTCATTCAGTGGAACATGGAAGCCCTGTGTGGGATGTCAAGCCCAGGAGAAATATAATTCATCTGCTCTGGTATCTGCCACAAATTGGATGGCTCACTGCCATAGCAATGGCCAGCAGCCCCTGGACTCAAATAGTACAAAGCTTGAGGGAGTCTGTGTACATCCAAAGTACTGTTTTGTTTTACAGTATAAATTAAATCTTTCCAAGAATAGATACTCAGAGCTAATTATTTGTGTGTTTCTACAGAAAGGGATGTTTTTGCCCAAGAAATTAATAGACAAGAGGTGTAGTTTAACCAATTCATGGTAAGTATTCAGATTTGTTACTACCCAAGTGACTAATGAGATGCCCAATTTGTTTCATGGTTCTATAGAAGGCATGAATTGCTTAACTTCAAACACATATAGAAAAACTGCCTGTATGTCTTTGAGTTGCCACTATGGCCACACAGCTCTGTAACTGTCTAAAGCATTTTTTCCATTGGGGGTGAGTGTCAGGATGGTAAAGAAAAAAGCAAAGGGAAAAGGAAATAAGCTTTGAATGGAAGTAATATTCAAATTGAATTTGTGATGAGGAAGTTAACCAGCTTCCTATTTGAAAGAGAAGGTACTTGAGGTCATAGAGAGTAAATGTAGATAACGTAAATAGGAACAAATGGTATCAGGACATTTACTTATAAATTGTATTTGTATAAGGCTATAAGAAAGTTGCAGTTAGAGCAGAACTGAAAGATCACATTATCACAAAAGAACAAAACAAAAGGACAGCAAAAGCCTTTTGATATAAGTTGTGTGATGATCGGGTTCTCAAAAATCCATAGCAATGGTCCAGCTACTTTCTTGAAACGCCACAAGTAACTTTCTATGTACATGGTGGAACAGTGGATCAGCGTGGAGGAAGCAACAGCCACAGACTGAGAAGAAATTTTCTCTGTGCTAAGGAAAATCCTTTCCTATGGAGGGCCTTCTTTTCTCTACTAGTGACCAGGCAGATGCCTGATCAGATACAGCCTCTCCTTTCTCAGGGTGCCTGTATCTCTGATACACTGCCAAGAGCATAGACATGGTATGAGAGGCAGAGAATTCTGGAGGAAAAGGTCTGACCATTCACACCCTTCTCATGTCAGAGTAGGGAGAGGAATGAGGATGAAACGAGGTCCTTGAGATGGGGACCAAAATGGGCTGGCAAAAGAATGGCAGTAGACATAGACACATGGCTTCTGATTGGAGGGAAGACAGAAAGAAAAAATATATGAGAGAAAGGAGTCAGCAAAAGCCAGTCAGCACCAAGCTATCCCGTCAGAGTTACACTGAGTTTCCCCTTTTTATGCCAGCTCTGATGGTTCCTGCACGTGGGCACTGGTTTCCTAAGCTGAAACGTGCTCTTTAACATCTTTAAGCATGCTCTTTAACATCTTCAGTGCTCTTTAACATCTTTATTAATGACATCGATGAGGGAATTGAGTGCATCCTCAGCAAGTTTGCTGACGACACCAAGCTGAGTGGTGCGATTGATACGGTGGAAGGAAGGGATGCCATTCAGAGGGACCTCGACAGGCTGGAGGGCTGGGCTCGGGTGAACCTAATGAGGTTCAACATGGCAAAGTGCAAGGTTTTGCATTTGGGCCGGAAGAACCCCAGGGATCTGTACGGGCTGGGAGGAGTGGTCCTTGAGAGCAGCTCGGCAGAGAAGGACCTGGGGGTCCTGATGGACGAGAGACTGAACATGAGCCAGCAGTGCGCTCTGGCAGCTCGAAAGGCAAATGGGATCCTGGGCTCCATCAGGAGAGGGGTGGTCAGCAGGGACAGGGAGGTGATTGTCCCTCTCTACTCGGCTCTTGTGAGGCCCCATCTGGAGTACTGTGTCCAGGTGTGGAGCCCTCAGTACAAGAAAGACATTGAGATTTTGGAAAGGGTCCAGAGGAGGGCGACTAAGATGATCAGGGGGCTGGAGCACCTCCCCTATGAGGACAGGCTGAGGGAGTTGGGCTTGTTCAGCCTGGAGAAGAGAAGGCTGCGGGGTGACCTCATTGCAGCCTATCAATACCTGAAGGGAACCTACACCCATGAGGGGAGTAAACTCTTCAAAAGGGCTGACAACAGCAGGACTAAGGGAAATGGATCCAAGTTGAAGGAGGGAAGATTTAGGTTGGATGTTAGGGGGAAGTTCTTTACAAGGAGAGTGGTTAGGCCCTGGAACGGGCTGCCCAGGGAGGTTGTGGATGCCCTGTCCTTGGATGTGTTTAAGGCCAGGTTGGACAGGGTCCTGGGCAACCTGATCTGAATGTGTATGTTTGGTGGCCCTGCTAGGCTGGGGGGTTGGAACTACATGATCCTTGAGGTCCCTTCCAACCCGGGTGATTCTGTGATTGGAGCCATAACTGTGTTATTGATGAAAGAAGTTAGTTTCAGAAGCGTTTACATCATGTTGTGTAGAGCTGTGTGCTTCGTCATTTTTAAAGTCTGTGACAGCATCTGCAAATATACAGCAGAAGTAAAACCCAGGCTGGACCTAGGCTAAACTTATCATGCCATTTGTTTCCAGACACCTACACATAAGCAAAAAAATCATCACAAGTGATCTCACATCTATATCAAAAAATGTTGAAATGCTGTCATTTTTTATAACTGCTTTCAGAAGAAATGTTACTCTGCATTTCTGTCTGAAATGCCACCTGACAATATCAAAAAGACCAAGTGCTGCCCAAGGACTGAACTGAAATGTCAGGCAGTGCCTCACAGCAGCTCTCTGTGATATTATTCCAGTGCAGGCTGACTGATTGACATATCAGCTACCTGGAAATATCTTCCATTGAGGTTGACTGTGGAGGTGATAATAAGACCAACCTCATTCCTGCTCTGTAGCTTTTAGCATGGAAAATAAATAATAACCTGAGCAATGGAAATTATGAAGTCCATTCCCCTTTGTCATCTGATCCCTATGGCTGGCTTTTGGGCTGTCAACAATAACCTCTCCCTCAGAAAGGCACTGCTACAGTCTCTCTCATTTACCCAGCTGCTTGTTTTCAGGAAACTCAGTTTTCTAGTGTGAATTGGAAGTTGCCTGCAGTTCAAAAGTTAGTGGAGTAGAATAGACACATGGACTTGTACAAAGACACAGAGGCCAAGGAAGCATTACTTCCTTTGGGGACCAAGCTTAAAAATAAGCTGTAACAATCACTTCTCAGGCAGATACAAAGAAAAATACATCAATAAAGAGAAAACTGCAGCTTAAATGGAATGTAATACTGATCTCAGTATTTGTTTTCAAGTGCTAAAACAGAATACAGCACTGTAATAATCAGGTGCCCATTCCACCTCCAAGCAAACTGTTGAAGAAATTAGTCATCATTTCAACAGTTAATGGAGTAAGCACTCTGAATAACTTTGTTTGAAGATCTGATGTCGCTTATGTGGCAAGCCAGAGCACTAAAACCCACACAAGCACTTAGACTGAGCTTGCATTAAGAGGTCCATAAGCTCACAGGCACACTAAAAATACTGATGGGGGATCTAAGGATGCATCAAGTGTCAGATGCTGTTGACACCCAAATGCTTTCAAGCCAAAGCAATAAATGCCATGCCCATCTCATCTCTTACAGATACCAAGGACTGCCAAATCCAAATTCCTCAAATACCTTGATCTTCGTAGAAAAAGTTGATCCTTCCTCCAGATTCACATGAGGAGGTTCTCACCTGACATTAATGGCTCTGTTCTACTTTTACCATCTTGCTTCCCCTTTCCCAGGAAGCAAGGAGTGCCCTACAATAAGGATAATGGGGTGAACATGGCCACCCCTTTGGGCTCATTTTACCCCACTGGGTCCCCCAAATCCCCCCTGAGTTTTCAGCGTGGCTAGCTCCCATCATGGGGGTCCAGAGGCTGGTTAAGCACTGAGTTTCCCAGAAGGAAGAGCATTTCTCTTGTGCACAGGAGCCCCAGAAAGAGCAAGGTGGCCGAGGGGGAGAAAGACCATGCAACCTTATGCAGTGGTGGGGGCCTGGTAGGTGATCGGAGTGCCTGTCCTCACTGATGGGCAGAAGGGAGTTGAATGGAGGATGGAGAAATGATGGCTGGTGACCCTCCAGGGACTGACTTCATCACATCTCCAAGCAGCCAGTTCCAGTGTATTACCACTATTTAGGAGAACTGTTTCCTAATCTACAACCCCCTAAACCTTCCCTGACACAGCTTGGGGCTATTACCTCTCATCCTATCACATTTACCTGGGAGAAAAGGTGATGGTGCACATCTCTTCTGGGAGGCAGTCTGTGCCCATTCCAGAAGTGAGCAGTGGCTCCCTGAAGTGTTGAGGGAATACAGCCAAAGACAGCAGCTGTAGCCTGGCAGGCACAGGGTTTAGGAGGTAAGAAATGGATTGAATTTTGCTTTCCTGCATCACATCAGCTTTCCCATGTCCCTGAACACACACAGATTTATGTGACTCCTGAGGAGGGCTGTGCTTGCTGGCAGAGATGCTCTGGGCAGACAACTACCCTCAGATCCTCTGCTGCTGTTTAAAACAAGCATCTGGCATGACTACCCATGTCAGGAGACAAAAATCAAACTGCTCATCAATATTCTGCTAACAACATATCTCCATTTTCCTTCTGCAGCAGAGAGAACATGAAAAGGACGAAACCCTGTTCTGGTTTTCTCTCTCTTACTCCTCCTCCTTGTTGCAAGGGATACCTAGTCCAGTCATGACAGACTCTACTCTTCTCTCCATTCGTGTTACCTCATGCAGTTCCACATGCAGTCAAATCCTGCAGCTTTTTTTTTTTTAAATATATCTTTTAGAAATATTTTAGCTCTCAACTGCTTCCCCCTCCGAAGCTGAGAGTCCAGATCCTCTTATTGTCTGTGACAAAGCACTTTTGGAAAAAATTCCTGAACACTTCTGACTCTTCCTGGCATTTTTTTCTGCACCATCTCTCACCTGATACCACTCCTCAGGACAGGAAATGTCCCCAGGTCCTCCAAGCAGTGCTGGCAACCTAGTTCTCACCTAGGTACAGAGAAACTGCATGATGCTGTTTGATATGCATCACAGCTGGGTAGGCTGCCAGGAGAGATGGGGGAGGGGGAAGTGCAGCTGTGGGAGACACTGATTAGCAGAGTGGTGGGCTGCTGTGACACTGATGGTGATGGTATCAAATATGCGGAAGGATTTAATGAAAGCTCTTGCTTAGTCCATGGGCATCTTTTCCTGCAATAAGCTGCTTCTTCAATTGGGATCTGAAGGCTATGTAAAGCCATGGTTTCTCCAAAGCCATGAGGCATAAGGCACTTTTGTGGTATTTGCAAGCCTCAATGCCTCCATCCATGTTATTCTTAAAAAAAAAAACGAGACAAATTTACAGGTGTATGTTACTGCATTTCTTCCACCAGCCCATCCCGCATCTGAAGACTATTCAAACTGCTCTAGTCAAGGGAGAACACTGTGCAAGCCAGAATGACTCAAAGACACAGGAGCAGGGGATTATCTCTAGAGTCTGTGCATGATGATCCACCTGCCTTCCAGGTGGCTAGCTCAAGAATAAAGGGTCCAGAAACATTATGGAGAAAGCAGAGAGCTGGAGACAATCCCGCAAAAAATTTACAGATACACCTTCTTACCCTATCCCAGCTTACTGCACATCTTGTGTGCAATGGAGTTTCAGTGAAGTACAGATAAAACCAAGTCATTAGGATGTGGTTAGGTATTACATGGCTTTTTGCTAGATTTCACAAGATATGGCCTAACAGCTTCGTTACATGTGACTAAATATGACACTTAGTGGCACAGACCAAAGCTCAATCATCTTGCTGCTTTTTTTTTTCCTAATTGTACCCTGTAAGTAATCCTCACCTTCTGTTTGTCTGTCTCTCTGTAAGCACTGTCTGATGCAGTACATCTCTCCTGCTACTTTGCCACACATACCTTGTCCACACTGATACACCATCCTATGAGTTCCCAACTCCGTACATCAGAGAAATCTGATTTCCAGGATGAAAGTGAACGTAGTCAGCATTGGTATTTTTTTGAACTTCTCTAAGGATATCCATTTAGATAAATGCAATTTATTTTCAATTCATTGAACCCTGTAAGACCATGAATATCTTCATATACAGTGGAATCCTTTTCCACATTGACTCCATTTTTTCAGTTCTCAGTTTTGTTTCTAAGTTGTTTATTACTGGTGTATTGTATTGTTGTTCATTTTCGGTGTGGATTTTTATAATAAAAGACTTGTTGGTTCTAAAGACAACCAACAACAACAAAACCAACAACCAAGCAGAACTGCAAGACTTGATGCAAACATTTTCAGCATCAGAAATGCTGGAAACTCCAAAACGTTGAAGTAGACCTCAGTAGAAAATAATCATAAATATGCTACTGAGGATTGTAGTGAGCTTTATAGATTAGTTTTTCAAGGTTTTTTTTTCTCCCCAACTGGCTGAAGAAGGTTACTAGTGAGACAGAAAGCAATCTTACATGTACATGCCTAGCTAACACTTGGCAAACACTGCAGTGACAAAGTACATGAGCTCTCAAGGACTCGTCTCAAGCCTTCAAAGTTACTAACAACTTGTATCTATAACTTCTTAACACCAGGGCTCCCATCTTCCTATCCAGTATGTCTGAGACACACAGCTTTTCCACAGCCTAGCTTGTGATTTAACATATATTAGATCTAATGTACGTGAAGATTAGGGCGGAGGCTCCTCAGAAATGTCAGACCAGGATGATTGGGCTGCCTGTGTACCGTGCCTGCTTGCTCCACGGCATTCAGCTTCCTGAGCACAGTACTGCAATACCCGCTTCTCCCTGCAGCTCCAACTTAGATGTCCTGTATCAAAAGGTCAGTTTGTGCACCATGGCACTGAAGTTCAGAGAGGATGCCAGTCTTGGTTAGGGAAAATAAGGGAGAAGAACTCACTGTATGGGTACATTTCAGTAGAAACAACAAATTCACAGAATCATAGAATCACTGAAGTTAGAAAAGACCAATAAGATCACTTAGTCCAACTACCAACCCACCACGCATGCTCACTAACCACGTCCCTTACTGCCACATCCACGCAGTTCAAGAACACCTTCATCACTTCCCTGGGCAGCCTATGCCACTGCATCACTGCACTTTTTGAGAAGTATTTCCTAATATTCAACCCAAACCTCCCCTGGCACAACCAGAGTCCATTCTCTCTCATCCTATCGCTGTTACCTGTTAGAAGAGGCTGACTCCCACCTCACCTTCGTCCTTACAGGCAGCTGTAGAGAGTGATGAGGTCTCCCCTGAGCCTCCTAATCACCAAATTAAACAATCCCAACTCCCTCAGCCATTCCCCGTAAGATCTGTGCCCCAGATCCCTCACAGCTTTATTGCCACTCTGGACACATTCCAAGGCATCTTCTCTGCTGCAGCATCCTCTGAGGCTACCTGTACACTAACCTGAGGAGTGAGTGACATAGCTCACAAGTCTCTAGCTCTCCAGCACCAGAGAGATGAATAGCATGACAAAGTGGAATTTGAATGGATAGGGTGTGCATGAAAGCAAAGGAGAGCAAGAAAACTTTGTTTTCTGCAAGGCACTGGCAGGAAGAGTGTTGAGTAGCAGAATAAAGTGATCAACTCATTGCCTGCTCACTGCTTTTCTGTGAAAATAGCGTTTACTCATGTTTTCTAAGCAAACTAGACCACAGCAAATAAAGAACTGAATAGATAAGTCTATGAGTTTTATCCTCTTAACAGAAAGATTCAAAATTCCTCTAATGAAATCTAGTTAGCTTAGGATAAAATGAGGCTGCACAGTGATTTACACCTTACTCTTTTGCTTATTTTTGACTCAACGTTTTTTCATCTTCATACAAGTTGAAGTTTGATTTTTTTTATCTCTTTCCTGTTGTTTTGACTAAGTTTGAGATGCAAAATTCACATGGAGAAAGATTGGTAATCTTTGCTGTTCCTCAGTATGATTTTCAAGAGCATAGTGCTGTTATGTTTACTTTTCATCAGAAAAAATGATTGGTCTTTGATAATGAAAGCTTAAAACCTGGCTAAGGATCAAGCTGCTCATGAAGACCACTTTGAGGAGACATCCGATAGTGAGGAACTGACAAAGAGAAAACAGGGATGCAGCTTGAACAAGCAAAAATAGGAAGCAGAACCACAAAGTTGGAAAAATAGTCTACACAGGAAGAGAAATGGGAAGAAAAGAGCAACAGAAGAAAAGGAATGCATGGTAGAATGGAAGACAGTAAGAGAGTGATTTGGGAACTGAAAGCACTTAGGAGATTAAAAGGTGTGCATTATGTACCCTGCTGGGGAAGGGACAAGATGTATGCAAAACACTGAGTGACAACAAGGAAAGGGAAGTCACTATGCTCAATGCTGTCATTCAGATCCTAAAAAATTTATTTTGATTCTCAGCAGTGAAAGAGATCTTCAGTGGTAATTGGTAATTTGGAATTGCTTAGCACAGCAATCATAACAGGGGCTACTACTAGTTGCAATCCCCAGCATGACATACAGCAAAGTGCATCATATTCTCAGTTCAGCTACCCAGAACAAGAGTCCAAGGTTCCCTAAAGGGGAATTCAGACTGTGCTGGTTTTTCCAGGCTCATCCATTGCCTTTCATCTTATTAAGTTGTGTGTTCAGTTACAATCTTGATTTTTGATGAATATTCCTTTAACACTCTACATCTGGTCAATGAGTAAAAGAAAATAGACCTCATGGCAAATCAACTTTCTGGACATTATGTAGTCTCCCTAAAAATGCCAGTGTTATCAAAGCAGTTACAGCAACAAAAGGAAAACAACAAACAAACAACAAAAACGTATAGTTTCTACATTTTAAAAGGGTATTTGTTATGTTTATAATTGCACAAGAACAACATTTTTATTAGATGTTGGGGAAAGCATTTTACTGCGACACTGGTGAAGTGCTGAAACAGGTTGCCCAGAGAGGTTGTGGATGCCCCATCCCTGGAGGTGTTTAAGGCCAGGTTGGATGGGGCCCTGGGCAGCCTGGTCTAGTACTTGATCTAAGAGCTGGCAATGCTGTCTGTGGCTAGGAGGTGGAACTTCATGATCCTTGAGGACCATTCCAACCCAAGCTGTTCTGTGTTTCTGTGATTCTATGATTTTAAGATCCTGGGCTGGTAAGAAAAGTCCAGAGAGATATGAAAGACCAAGGCTTACTCCAGTTTTGTTTCTCTGCGCCATGACTTCACACATTTAAGGAGAACAACTTAATACTTCGGCTCCTACTTTTGTCAAGGTCAAGTTGTACACTGGATGCAAGATTAGTATTCACACTTGGGCAGTGTTTCCAAAGGCTCATTTTAAAGCTGAAATCCTCCTTTTCCTGACAGACCAGTCTCTAATCAAGTCTGAAAACAGGGAAGAGTTTCTGCAATATGTGTCTAGCTTCTCAGATGCTGTTGTAGAAAATATCTAAAAGTAAGATAGTTTAAGGGCAGGAAAATCAAGAAAGACTGACAACCACTTCAAAAAATGCACTTACCTACTGTGGCTTGGTCCGAAAGTAGAAATATTTTATTTCTAGCCTTCTTTCTCATGGGTTCTCTATTTTCACATTTATAACTGTAAAACAACTTGTGAACAAGTTAAGAAGGTCTCAATTTTGATCGTGATGAGTATTCCCCATCCAATACAAAGCATGTTAAGCAGATAATTGACCTGGTTTGCTACTTTTATCACAGCATCTCTGCCTTTCTTTCATAATGCTGTACAGCAATATAACTTGATTGGTCTTCACTGGAAAAGTACTTCATGACTGAGGCTTACCCTGTGTAATGTTTCATATTCAGTTGATTTGTAAGTCCTTCCTTCGCACCCTAAGTGATGTCAATCTTGACCTATTTATTTTCCATTTCCACCACAGTGTTTTCTCTCAGTAATCTCCACCTTAAAATTCACTTTCTCAGTGATTTCAGAATAATTTCTTTTGTTTTCCTTCACATTCTTCTTTATGATGCTTTGCTTTTATGTGGTTTCTCAAAGCACATACCACATAAACCAACACTGTACTATAGTCGCTGTTTCACTTGTTTGCTTTCTGATGCACAGCTTCAGTTTCTCTGTATCTTTCTATGACTTTCCAGCTGTCCTTCATCCAACTAGCCCTCACACCAACCCCTGGCAGCCAACAGAGTGCTGGCCCCTGGACAACAGTTGCAGTTTTTTCATTATAATTTGTACTGTAATGACAGGAAACGTGCAAATTTCACAGTCAATTGGAAACAATGTATTAATTGTCAGTCTCCAAAACAAGTACTTTCCTAAAGCCATACTTCTTGATCACACATGAAACAATAAGTAGTAATCAATCTGTTTTAAATATAGAATCATAGAATCACCAAGGTTGGAAAAGACCTAAAAGATCATCCAGTCCAACTGTTCACCTATTCCCAATAGCTCCCACTAAACCATGTCCCTCAACACAACATCCAGCCTTTCCTTGAACACCCCCAAGGTCGGTGATTCCACCACCTCCCTGGGCAGTCCATTCCAGTGCCTGACCACCCTTTCTGAAAAGTAATACTTCCTCATGTCCAGCCTGAATCTCCCCTGCCGTAGCTTGAAGCCATTCCCCCTGGTCCTATCACTAATGACACAAGAGAAGAAGTGACCCCCAGCTCACTACAACCTCCCTTCAGGAAGTTATAGAGAGCAATGAGGTCCCCCCTGAGCCTCCTCTTCTCCAGGCTGAACATTCCCAGCTCCTTCAGCCTCTCCTCATATGGCCTGTGTCCCAGACCCCTCACCAGCTTTGTTGCCCTCCTTTGAACACGTTCCAGGGCCTCAATATCTTTCTTGCAGTGAGGGGCCCAAAACTGGACACAGTACTCGAGGTGCGGCCTCACCAGTGCTGAATATAGGGGAAATATGTATGGAATACTACATCTACATAACAAAACAGTTTGCTATCTTCACTATTGTTACTTCCCGCAACATAGAAGTTAATTCCAAGCAACATGACATCTGCTGTTAGTGAAGACAACAGTTCTTTCTTACCCACACTGACTAAATATGATTTCCCTCCTGGCGAGCAAGGCTATGCAATTTTTTTTTTAGTACTTTGTTACTCTTCAGAGAAAATACTATGGTAGTCCTAGCTACAACGCTACCAAAGCAGTAATTAACCGTGTCTTTTTGTGTAGTTGAACAACATTTGTCAATCTGGATGCTGAAGTCTTGAAACTTACAAGCTGATGTAAAACAAGATCACTTCTACTTTTGAGACAGAAAGATAAGCTTAGGTGAATTGAGCTGTGGAACTCAGTATTTTGTCTCCTGGCTGATTAAAAAAGCAATATTGTATTTGGCTCAGTTTTACTGAAGTAGAAATGGATGCACACTCTTCACTAATTTTTTCTTATCAAATCTGTCTATTTACTCCCTGACTGTTCTACACACTGAGAATTGAAGTTTCCTAATTGAAATTTAGAAGTGGACGTATATTCTTTTTCTTCTCTTCATTAGGGAGACATGTGAGTACTAAAACCAGTAACCTTTCCTACTAACTAAAAAGTAATGCCAGCACTGTGCACTTTACAAATACATAGCAAGACTGGGACAGCAGGAGCTCTAAAAGCTATCAGAAGGGTCAAAGTGAAACTTGGAGAGATTGGGAGAAATGTAAATTCCAACTATGTATTACATGTGGTGTCTGAAAGGTCAAAATACAGCAAAACGCTGTGCTATGAAAGACAGCCATACAGTGGTCATTGCAGGCATGATCAACGAAGCAGAGAAAGCACTTCAAAAATGTAGCTTGAAGGAAAGCAAGACTGGGTAGCGTCACTATTTTTTTAGAAAATAATAGAGATACGCTTATGTGTAATCAATGAATATAAAGATGCTATAACTATGAAATAAACAAGAGAGTTTGGTGAAGCAGATCACTACAACAAAAAGAGAATAGATAGAATGCTTACTTACACCCTGAGCTCACTGCAAAACTCTAGAGGAGGGATCCCCAGAAGAGATCTTTCCCTACTGGTAGCCAGCTCTTAAATAGGTCTAGGAAAGGTGGAGCCAGGCTCTATCCCTTCCAGCAGCACAGGTGAATTGCCTTCATCTGTGCTCCCAGGGCTGACTCATTGCTCTCCTCAAGTGTTCAATCAGAGGTTCAGGCCATGATTCAGCAGTTCCCATACAACCTAAAAAAAAAAAAAAAAAAAAAAAAAAAAGTATATGAATGGAAAGAAATCAAAGCACAGAGGTTAAGAGAAAGGAAACTTGTCCCCACAGCATTTGGTCAGAGAGTTCTGTACAAATGCACTTGTACATTTATTGACTGGAAGAACAAAGCAGAACCAGGACAGTGGCACAGAGAGAGGATGGGGGAAGAAAAGATTAAAGTATGATAAAGAAATGGGCAGCTCTGTTTCTCTGCACAGAAGGTGAAAACTGAAGGGAGAACGTTAGAGCTAAATCCTCAATTCCGTGTCAGTTATATTACTGGGGTATTAGAGGAGAATTTCTAAGTATCATCTTAAATTTTCAGATTTGAATGTTAGCAGAGTCCTCAGGGAAAAATGACTAAAAAGAAAATATGTAGCTTTCATCTGAAGTGATAGACGTAAATAAAACAGTATTTCTGCAAAACCACTGATATTTGCAAATCATAATAAGATTTTTTTTGTTGTTTTTTTTTGTTTTGGTTTTTTTTTGCTCTCAGAACATTCTACTAGGCTGCAAGTGTCCATTTTGAGGTAGATATCATCAAGTAGAGGATGAAAGGGAAAAAGCCTTCTATATATTATTTTATGCCTTTCTGGAAAGGAGCTGCATAAAAAAAAAGTAACTGGAGTCTCAGAAGAACCTGTATTGTCAGAAAGGAAATAAAATAAAACCTTGGCTTATTGTGATCCCTGAAGAAGAAATGGTTGATCCTTATTAGTCATGGCACCCGATAACATGAATAAAACATGAGCTAAGTTCTTTCAATAAAACCCTTTAGATGGAGTCTGTGATCCATGCAAATCTACTAAAGCGATCAAAATAGAGGGGTTTTCTAATTATCAGCACACTGCAGTTTTCCCATCTTTGGATTAATCCAGTGCTAAACACATCAGTATGCTAATAAGCCTACATTTACTGCTCTTCCTTATCTCCATTGTTGAGATTTAAAATCATTTTTGTTCAGTTTGTGGACACCTTTGGCTACTATTTTTGCATTGGTTGATGATTTTACTGACTATTTAGGCCTACTAACTTCTGCTTCTTTTATGTGTTCCACGAGAAAGACAGTGCTAAAAGCAACATAATCACTGACATAATAAAAACTCATAATTGGTGCTTATTGGTGTATATTATGTTTCTCAGTATTGCTTATAATTAAATTGACAATTCTTATGTTAACTTTGCCATATTTCATGATCACTACCCTGGGCTTCAATGTTCTTCAGTGAACAGAGTAAATAAGAACCTGATGAACCAGTCCTAGGGGATATGAAAGAGAAGGCCAAATACTCTCTCACTCAGGACAAAGATCACGAGACAGAATAATGAGGAGAAAATGTGACTGAAGCCATTTTTCCCCCTTTCTCAGGTGCCTAATAAATAGATTTCTACTAAAATTTATCTTTAAAAGCTACATCTTTTATGTGTAAATCTTATGTTTTAACAGTATGGTAGCTCTAGGAAAAGGAAAGTATCAAGAATATCTATCTACACAATGGCTAGACCAGTGACAAGTGCTGAGGCCAGTTTTATTAAACATCTTTGTCAATGACCTGAAGAAGGGAATATATACTGAAATTGCCAAGGGCGATGGCAATCAACTCCAGGAAGGTAAAAAGATGGTAGTTAGGTTCAAGGCAGATGCAAAATTATGCAAAAATAGTCTAAAGCATATCTCCATGATGATGAACTTCAGTTTATCAGGGAAGATATCTTAGAGTCATTCCTTACAGCTCACAATATCTCTGAATAAAATATGGCAGCTGGAAATCTCAAAAAATGTTGAACAGCTTCAGAAGGAGAACTACAAATAAGAGAAAGGTCGTAATTTGGATACTGTATAAAATCAAGTGTATGTCTTGAGAACTGTGGACAGTCCTGATCTTCATCTCTCAAGAAAGGTGGAGTGGAGTTAGAAAAAGAGTAGAGAAGGTCAACTGTAAAATTCAAGTCTGTGAAACAGCTGTCTTACACAGAGAAGTTTAAAATGCTGGAGTTCTTCATTTGAGGAGGGGGAGACTGATAAGAGCACTTGTTTGAAGTTTATAAGATCTTCATGGAGGAAAATAAATTGAACAGAGTGAACCTCATAGCAGATCTCAACCTTAAAATCCCCCATACAAGAGTTTTGGACACCAAGGAAGTATCAGGGGGATGAATAACTGAAAACGCCAAAGCTTGCATAATTTCTCTAAATGACATCAACTTTTCTGTAGCAATGTAGGCACAACATCCATTTGGATGTGGCTTGTTCTGCCCTGTTGGGATTATTTTTATGTTTATTAGGTTTCTAATTATGGGACTGTCTATTACACCTCCTCAGACTTCCCCTAGAAAGCAACAAACTGTTGAAGGAAAAGAAAAAACTCTGCCTGCAGATATTCTGTAAATTTCCACATAACTGCCACATGTTCACATAATTCCTAATATACATAATATGCAGATTAACTGATTGTCATTATCCTTTCATCAGCAGAGGATCAGCACTGTGCTGATAAGAAAGACCATATCTACTATGAAGTTTTGGATTATTTCATCCTTTTCACATCTAGTATTAAAGAGTGAAGTTTTTTTTTTTTTGTTTAGGAAGACAAAAGTTTTCATTTTTTTGCCCATTCTCAGATACAGGCCTATTCTATAAACAATCTGTATGAGATAAATAACCATACTGGTAAAAAATTTTCCGTTAGTGAAGGAAATGTTATAATCATAGAGAGAAACCTACTGTTATCTTTAATTTCATATTTGAAGAACCATTAACTTCTGATGTGACTACCAGAGCTTTTTTTTAATGAGGAAATGTTTACTCTGACAATTGCATACAGGCTATTGAGCTGAAACATTTGCACTGAGTTAAATGAACAACAAGAAAATCCTTTATGTGCTTCATAGCCATTAAGCAGCAATGGTACTTACCTAAGGTAGCCTACTGCTGCAAACTGATCTTATATTTGTTAATATACAATCTTTGTGCCATCACTTCCCCTATCTAAAACAAGATTAAAAAAAAAAAAAAAAAAAAAAAAAAGTTGACTGCAAAAGTAATGTTGTCTTCCATCACAGTGAAGTTCTGGGAATGTCTAATGATTGTGAACTTACAGCACTCAGATGCTTTGTTCAGGTCATTTGGTTGCTTCCCTGGGTTTGAATGTACAGGGAAATGAATATAATTAATTCTGGAAAACTATTATTGCTATTTCTTTTTAGAAACTTTGGTCTGTCAGCTTCAGAAAGATCTGCAAGTACACTGAGCTAACTTAATCAGAAAAACATTAATGAGAAAGAGATATGGGGCCCAAATGATTTCCAGTATGAAGAGCACATTAGATCATGTTCTTATTTCCTTGATAAATGTAACACATAAGAAACAAAGAAATCTTCCTGATTCCTGTCTGCTTTATCAGGGTAGACCTAATTGTCCTGTCTCACCTGAACTGAGGCACATACAAGGAAACCCATTAACTGAATTCTGCTACCAGAAAACTCATGTGAAAGGAGGTACCAACCTCTCCGACCTAAGACTAAGAAAGATGCAGGTGTCTATGAGTTGTCTTGTGATTTATTCCTTTTAGAAAAAAAGTTCAGTCCTTATGAGGATAACATTTATTACTATCACTATTGTTTTTACTAACATATATTATGACAATAAAAAAAGAAATGGAAATTACCATTGACAAAAGAATTGACTGCAAGATTTTTGGACAACTGAAAGGGATGGATGAGAAGTGACGCTGTTGGTCTGACTGGTAGCACAGGAAAAAATAAAGAGAGAGGTTTTTTTACTAAACCAAGGGGCTAGTATCTCTAGGCAAAACAGAACAAATGTCCATGAAAGACAGCGCTTGGAGCAGCTGGCTCCAAATGCACTAGAATCAACAACAAAGGTTACGCTTTTCTTCTTATTAATTTAACAAGAAATAAATTTGTGGTCTAATCAAAAATAAGCTTGTGACATATTCTTCTTTATCAAACCCTGCCTTCTACTTTTAAAATACATGATTTTTTTTCCAGCTAAAATGTGTACTTCAATTTCTCAATATGGTGAAAGCAAACATCACAGATGTGTAAAGATGAAACATACGATGTAGAGATAGAGCTATAATTTATGAGTTTGGCCATCAAAGAGGAAGGACTATCCAATCATTCATTTTTAGTGGGTATAAAAGACCATCACAACATTCACTTGAATCACTCCCCACTTGCTCTAACAGATACAGCTGTGTGTCTAAACCATCCCAGTGACATGCATGCAAAATTTATTCTTAAAAATCTCTGCCAGGTACTTAGCCTATTTTAGTGCTTTGTCAACTTTATCACAGAGTGGTTAGAAGACAGAAAGGCTCTACACACTGATAAAAGAGTGCAAGAAGACATGAGCCTTTCATCTCCTTAGTGTCAGTATATGCTGTGCGCATATGTGTATACACAGGGAAATGGCCACAAGTTGTAGCAGAGGTGGTTTAGGTTAGACATGAGGAAGTACTATTTCTCTCAGAGAGTGGTCAGGCACTGGAATGGCTGCCCAGGGAGGTGGTGGAGTCGCCATCCCTGACAGTGTTCAAGAGGATGACGTACTGCATGATACGGTTTAGTGCTTATGGTGGCAATGGTGATGAGGAGATGGTTGGACTAGATGATCTTGTAGGTCGTTTCCAACCTTGTGATTCTATGATTCTATGATTCTATGCTTGCTCCAGAACATTGTTACTTCCTACCTGGACAAAGCACAGAATGGAAAATGTGGCTGACGCAGTATTTGCTGCCTTCTCTAGCATAGATATAAGGAAAGTACACTGTGTGACCATTGTATACAGAGCAGGTAAAGCACTAAAGGTCTGACCGATAAATATAACACCTCTATCCCCATCCAGGAACACGTTACCAGAGCAAAAACAACTGTAAGGACTTGGGTGAAAGCAGCTAAGTTCTAAATCTCTCAGTTTAAAAACACAAGTTCTATCACAGTGGACCAATGATATTACTCTCTCCTTTACTCATAAAATAAGCTTGCTTTTTTTTTGTTTGTTTCTCAGTGTCTCTGCTTGCAAAAGAAAGATATGAATACTGCTACTGCTGTAGTATTATTACTGTATATACTATAGTATTTTTATGTTCACAAGGCAAGAGCAGCTCTGGTTTTCACTCCAGCTCCTCTGAAGCCAGATGTTCAGCAGCAGAACATGTAAATATAGACTGAAAATCTCTAGATGCTACACTCCCATGGCTTCCCTCAGACAAAAGGACAGTAACAATTGTCTTCACTGTCCAAAATAAATAAATAAATACATAAATAAATAAGTGAATTAAGCACTGAAGAAAGGCAGCTGTTTGATGGTCCTCTCTTGAAACATACAGCAAGTTCAGCTTTTTCCTTTTCAGATCTGAGATTCAAGTATATATTATAGGATGCTGCCTTGCTGCAAGGGAGAAGAGAATAAAGGTGGACCTTGCCCATGGAAATACTCCATGTAGACGAAGACAGGTGGTCAGAGAAGGCTCCCACAGACCTAACTCAAATAAACTTTATTTATCTGACACTGAGGTGCAGCTAGCCTAGGGCGATCTACGGGGACTTGGTTCCAGAATGTGTTATATGCTAAAGGGTAACAGGTTTCCAAGCAGCAGATCATACGAAGAGCTGAGTTTCAAAGAAGAATGCTAAGACTGACATTAATATAAAATATTAATTTGGTTTGAAAAGTACACTGTCCTGATTGCAAAATTTTCTGTACATCTGAACTTGGACCTCCGTGTACGCCTCTAATTTTAGTTCCTGCTAATTTAAACCCTGTCATATCAACCAATTTCTATCTGTCAGTCTCACAAAAATTCTTCTATGGATTCGATGTGAGTGATTCACTCACAGTAAATCATGTGTGTAGCAGGAACAGAGAATTTTTTAGTTCGTATCCACAAAAATTTGATTTTTACTCACTTTATTGCTATGCCAGAAAATTTAATGAATGTTTTCTGAAACAAAATGTCAGCCTGTGGCATGATTACAATGTGTCCAGTGAATGCATCCGTACCTGTATTCATTATTTTTGTAAATTTTCATTCAAATACTGGCTGACCTCCATGACTGTTGCAAACACTCAATGTTATGAATTACTTGCGCTTCCAATTAAGCTTTTCTTGTCATTAAATCTCAGAAAAGCACTTAAAGTTCATTTAACATGTATATTTAAATGAGTATGGCACTAGCAAAAAATGTTTGCAAAAATCAAGTTAGAGACTTGACAAGCCCAGTGAAAACCAGTAGCAAGTAGGAAACAACATCCCTCCAGATGTGTCCGGTACACTGAAGGGATTCACTTCTGAAAGTCCATCTTCTAAACTGGAGATTATTACCACAATCCTTGATACTAGAAGTACTCTGCTACATTCTGAATAGTTTAGGCAACTTACTACTTCTGCTAAAATGTATGGTAAAGTAGCCATAGCGTTGGTGATGGTCAGAAGGTCCTCCCCAGATATGGAAATTTAGTTGCATTTCACAGAATCAAGCTCCAATGTCCAAGTTTGCTAAGGCGAGTTTGAGTGACAGAGACCAGTGCAAAAATATTTCTTCACTGGCTCACCTGTCACTTTGAACCTGACAGGTGGAAAGTGTACCTGGAGCATAAGTCTTATGGAGAGTGGCTGAGGGAATTGGAATTGTTCAGTCTGGAGAAAAGGAGGCTCAAGGGCAGCATCATGTCTTTGCTAAACCAGTTCTCCTCAGGAAATCAGGTACTTCAAGAGGTCAATTTTTGGATTTTATGATTTTTGGATATTATAGATTGATGAGAGAAATCCTATCAGAAGAGCATAGAGAAGGACCCATTCATGGCTCACCCCACAGCCAGGTTAGCCAAGTGAAGACAGGATGAGTGAAATGTAGTAGGAGCAAAAGCAGCAGCACACAGTCCACAGTCATTTGTAGCTATAGCCAGGTTATAAGGCTATAAGTGAATCATTTGTGCAAAACAGGTGAGCTTCAAAAACAAATCATCAGCCTACAGTTTTGGCATTCAAGGATGTTGGCACCATACTTCACTTTACTTTTTGATGCCTTTGCACATAAATTATCTTCAGCGTTTTCTGTCTCTTCAAAACCTGGTGCTATTTTCCAAGATGTTACCTTGCCTAGAAAGCCTAACATCTTAGGATGGAAGAGAAAAAATGTGTAGGAAAACTGATGTCAAGTATTGAATTCCACTATAAGAATGGTAGTAGAAGGTAGAAATATGGATTTTAAAACAAACTTTTTTGGTTTTGTTTTAGATTTGACCCATTTCATGATTGCTGGGGAAAAGAGGTAAGGCACATAGGCAAAAGACAGTGCAATATCATAAATTCTATTCCCTTGGGAAATCAATCACGAGGTACTCTTCCCATTCTTACTAACCATTCTGGGGAAAAAAAATAAAAAGTAGATCTCTTGTGCCAGATGTCCTACGTAAAGCATGCCAGTTAAGACTGTACTGATGAATGAAAGGTGGAGAGAATAGAAGGTAAGGAAAATTGAATGTGTTACTACTTCAAGCAGTAAAATGGATTCTTTCCAAATATCTATCACAAATTTTCAACCCGGTACAACGGCAATTAAAATTGCTTGTATGCAATTAAGTGGCACTGTACAAGCGCTATTGCATACTGCCTCTAAATAGCATTTCTCTAAGACCAGATGGTTAAATGGCATGTTTCACAAGTGCCACATTTTAGCAAATGTACCTGGAAAGGCTGTTACTTTTGATCTTCATCTTCATTTATTTAAGCAGGAATGATGAAAGAACAGGATGCTGCAGGCAGACTCGGGTTAATAGGTATAAATTGTTCTCCAGAGTACTGACCCTTTCCAAGTCAGTTATTGATTCCCATAAACCAGCCTACATCAAATTATTTTTTATCTTATTGTAGAAAGAGTATGGGAAATAATCACATGTATGTGAAATCAAATCCTGAATATTAATATTTAACTTTGGATTGCATTTTCATTGAAGCCTCACTCCCCCTGAAGTACAGCCAGAGATTAATTGGAAACTCTCTTCTGTCCATTGAAGCTTTCATTCCAAAATGTCCATTTCATACTGGAATGCTGTGAAACACACAAGCACATACTTGTGCATGCACATACATACACATGGCAGTTTATCCATCAGTCTGATGGCTAAAGTACTCAGCATGCTGTAGAATGTCAAGCAGAGCAGAGACCTGAATTTAAATCATCTAGCTCCCAGATAAGTGTGTTGACCCCTGGGCTATGGGTCAGCTGATGATGTGTTTATGTTAAACACTTTCATTTTAACCTGGAATGTCATCTTGGACACAAAAACCTTGCCCAAGGAACTTGGACTTTTTACAACTCGAGCATTTCTTCCAAATTTTCATATCTGAGAAATTCATGTAACATAACAGAGAGGAAAAAAACCCCTCCATTCTGAAGATGCCCCATGATTTGTGTTGGAGACATCAAGAATTGCTATCATTGGATATCACTGAAGAAGGAGTAGGAGTGGGGTTCATCTGCTCAGCCTGAAATATCTACAGTGCAGACACTGAACTAGCTACCCTCAAGAGTTCATATGATCATTGGACTGAAACAAACACTTTTAAGGTGAGAGTCATCCCATCCCATCATGGACACCAGGGACTTGAATCCTAATAGTGCTTTTTTCATTCTGTTGCTACAAGGGATATATTAGCTGCAACACACTGAGTTATTTATTTCTGCAGCAAACTGAGGTAAATCCCACTCCAAAATTTCTTACCCTTAAGAGGTAAGGGCACAGAGTTATTAGCTTGTTGTTAAGCTCCAGATTTATCATCAGAAGGATCTGCTCCTCTATTTCTCTAGCTACTACGTATTATAATCAACTTTCAGATTAAAATCCCATCTGAGACTTGGAGGTACTTTTGAGGGCTATTACGGATTGGTGGCAAAATCATTCACTCCATATGTAAATTATCTATTAGTATCTATCAGTATCTATTGCCCCATGCATCAGGTACACTGATTACCTGGAATGTCTTATTGCCAGTAAAGACCTCAGAATGGAACATGACCCAATAAATCCTCATCGGGGAGTACTTAGCAACTGATGCACCACAGAATGTAAAACTTTTTATTTTAAGATGTAGATTTAATTAGAATTAGATGACATCCAGCACAATGAATGTTTAGATTTTGAGCATCAAAAGTAATACCTACACAATAACGCAGCTGCTGCTTTCAACATATTCCACTCAAACGTATCTCAAATGTGCCATTTATTATAATAAAAACTTTCTTGGAAGCCATGTTTCTTAGTTTAGTTAGTTTGTTCTTACTAAATTTCCATGTATTTGCTCTCCATTACCAGGGCTAGCCTCCACTTCCCTTAGCCTGTGCTCAGAAAATTGCAGCACAAAATATTTGTCCACCTCAAACTTCTGCTTCCTTTCCCAGATCACCACTCCAGTCCTTCTGAAATGTTTCAAAAGTAAGAGACTGTTAAAATTCTTATTCATACTTGACCCTGACCTTAACCAATGGATGAATCTAAGGGAGCCAGACTAATCCAAATCACATTGCCTGGCCATTAACTGTGAACAGAGACCCCAGGAAAATTTGCAGCAGAGAAACTCTCATTGTATTAAAACCAGTAATTCACAAAAGCAAAGTGAGTGCCAGTTTACATTTAGTGCTCTATCTGAACTTTATTGGACTTGAATATCTCCTTAATGAGTGCTCATTTCTATTCATTTTTTGCAACATTGTCTAACATTTCCAGCGAAAATCACCTTTCCTCTCTTTGAATGACTTGACTCTGAGTGGCCAATTTGTTACTGTATTAATAGGGAAAAGTTATCACAGAAATTCTCTGCCAAGGTCCTGATAGCCAGATGACACAGAATAGTCAGCATTAGTGGAGCAATCGTTTGTCAGAATATGTGTCATATCTGTCAGAACATGTATATCTGCAAGATTACACATAAAGTGCTAGCAGTATCTGTAACTTCTTCAGCACCTAGTACCAATAATGTGTTGACGAAGTTATAAAAAAAGGCTTCCAAGCATTATTTACACTGCATAATTACGTTTTCGGTGAAAAAAAATATTCCTTTTTAGTTTGCATTATAGTGGTGGCCTGATAATCTCACTGGGTACCTTTTAGAGCTCATGTATGAGAAACAGTAAGTGACTGCTCTTTCATCCCTTCTGTATACTAGCCATTATTTTATGGTTTACTGTCACAGATATATCTCTTCTGTCCAGGACTGTTTAATTTTTTTCATGTGAAAACTGAATTGAGCTTTTGATCATCCTCATTTCTATTCGCTGCATCTTCTTTTCTTTCTACTAGGTAACAAGAATTACGGCCAAAATTGTAGGCAATATTCAAAATCTGTACACAACATGGATTTATACACAGCATAATAAGGTTTTCTAGTCTGTTCTCTAGTCTTTCCCTAATCACCCCTGGCATCCAATTTGATGTGGTTTTTTGTTGGTTTTTTTTTTTCACCACTGCCAAGGCTGAACAATTCTTTAGTGAGAATGAACAGGAATAATCTCTGTTCAGGATGATTATTGCTAATTTTGAGCTCATAGATGTGTAAATACAGATAGTTTTCCTTGCTTGTCCTACTTTGAATCCGTCAATACTGAATTTCATTTGCCATTTTCTCTATAAAATAAAATCCTCTATGGCTCTCTTAGAAGAGACTTCTTTGTTGTTTTCTAAATTTTTATAACCACTGGCACCTTCATGTCACTCTTCTTTTCATATCATTTATCAACACTGATCTCTCTGTACTCTATCAGTCACCTCTCCCTTTTAAAGACAGACTTTGCACTCTTCAACTTCGCTTCTTGCCTTTTATCAGGCTTTCTGTCTTGGAAATTAACTTTTCTTTTACAATCATCCTAGAAGTCTCTAATGCAGAAACATGAAGGAACTCGCCAAAACTTTCTCAAAAACCAATATAACACCATCTCCTGAGTCCTGCCAAGCTTCTAAGAGAAACTTTACAATTTCGCTTTGAAATGGAAATTTGGGAATTACTGACTCTCCTCAATTTCACTGTACTTAACTATTATACTTAAGTAGGAGCATAGTAATTTTCTTTTTTTTGTAATTTCTTCCAGTTTTCTTGGTAAAGAAGACATTCTAAGCTGTGATCCTCAACAATTTATTTCACTTGTTCTTTTTTTTAAAAGTGACATTACATTTCTTTTGAAACCTTTCTGGTTGGTTTTAGGAAGACTGGTTTAAAAGAGGAATACACATCACAAATAATCGTTTTGGGCTTTCACATCTGAATTCTTAGAGCATGCCATGAAGAATGTCATTTGGTCGTGTTTGTCTATCACCATTCTCTTTATAATATTTTTCCAAGATGAATTCTTCAGACACTTCATTTTGATTACGCTGCTCTGGTCCAAATGATAATATTTTGTACTCCTTTTGAAGAAATAGTGAACTTTTAAATCTGCTTATCCGGTGTTTCCTGTAATAACAGATCATATATTTTATTGTCCGTCAGTCAAATGTTTGAATCACAGGAGACGTTTTCTCTAGGAATCTAAAAAGTTTCACTAATAGGACCGAACATCAATAATTACCTCAGTTTTATCATATTACTATTTATCATAGCACAGAAGCTCAAGTAACTTAGTTTGGATTCCAATGCTTAAAGTAAGTTGTAGCAGTCTGAGATCAGCTTGACTATCAGAATCTGAAGTACGTGAGTTCACTGTATTTCTCAGGGAAGTTTTTGTTACTGGGGTACATATTGCTTTTGAGTACAGGCTGATGTGAAAACAAATAATGTGGGGGAATGATTTGGATCATTGAACTACACTCCAGGTCATATGAAGACAGAAAGCAGTGCATTAGCATTTACACACAGCTGAGCTAAACAAGGATCCAACTGCTTCCCACTAAGAAGTATTTGAGCCATGACCTCTGACTAGCTATTTTCATTTTTTCCAACATATTCCTTTTTGGTTTAACACAGATCAGTGCTAAGTGGGAGCCTTGTTTTTTCTTGCTCATTTTGCAATTTGTTTGAGTGACTGAGAACAGTTCAGCTGCTGGAGAAGAGCCTTGAGGAAAAACTATGTGGCAAAACTATGTGAAACCACCACTTTCCACTTTGTGAGATTTTCTTCCTCCCATAAAGGCTCTATCAAGTATTTTAAGGATTCTTAGTTCCTTGTCAAAAGTGCAACACAACTGTCCAAAAGTTTGGAGGAAGACCACTACATCTGTAAGAAAATGTGGTATAAGGTAGGGACTTTGGAAAGATCCCTTTTCAGGGAAGAAGTGGGACTCAGAGTTCACTTGGCTTTGAAAGAAATCTGCTACTGCAAGCAGAATATGGAAAGAGAAGGAGAAAAATATCACATTCACTAGAGGAACTTAGAGTGTTTTTTCAATAATGCCATGAAAACCGTGGCCTTGACAGACTGTCTCTTCTTCCCTGGCATGTTTACAGGATCACTTCAAAAATGTTCACCAGAAATCCCATTGAGAGAGCTGGAGAGACAGGAGTAAATAGAGAAGGGTAATGTAAGGGACAGATATAGCTTATCAGATGAGCAGGTTTTCATCTGTAGTTATAATTTCTAAATTCATCTCTTCATGGATTTACTGATGAGGCACTGCCCCAGTAGCAGCTTTAGAGAACTACCATGCTGTGGAAAATAGGTAAAATCAATCCTGATTCTAACTTTAACGTCTTCCTGTCGCTACATACCACACCACAATCCCAGTATGATTCAGGAAAATACCAAGAACAAGTGGAAAAAAGATCAATTATTTTAAGATTTTTTTTCATTGTTATATTAGTGACATTTATCTTAATTTTCCCCTTAACTTAGATGTTAATGTCTCTCAGTGGAAATGTGCTTTTAGGTAAGTGAGTTAGCTCCAAGAGCACCAAATCAGATTGTTCAGCAGCTGTGTTACGCAAGTCAGAGGGACAGGAGTCACCTCAATGCACTTGTCCTTGGAAGCCCCAGCTTCACTTTCTGCCTCTGTTCCCTCATATGTCTGATGTGAGTACGAGACTGCTGAGCATTGGGATCAAAGGGAGATTGGACAGTGACAGTGATGTAAACACAAATGTTTCAGATTCTTGGGAAGCCACAGAGGAATTTGATCTGACACTCTTCATTCCTGGAAGGTAAAGACAGTGGGTCAATTTAAATCCTGCATCTGTCTGCAGTTATTTCTTTTTCTTTTTTCTTTTTTTTTTTAACCTAGAATTAAGTTACCAAGGACATGTATGTACTTCTCTAAAATATTCCATTCAAAGGATGCTCCAGCCCAGTCTGTGGACTGCCTCACATACAAAGGAATTAACATGTCAAGCACAAACATTTTCTTTTGAGCTCAGATTTATTTTATTATAAAAATCAAGATCTGCTAAGTCACCTCTGTCAAATATCATTCTTCTAATGGCCTCATTTACTTTATATTGATGAGTTTTGGTCATGGAAACCAGACAGTAATTTTACAGAATATGATAAAAGTGTTGATTTGTTGGATCAATGTTGGATGATATCAGAAAATAAAGTTTAGGAAACTTCTTGTGGAGTCCAATATTTGTTGCTTAACAGATTTATGGAGTAGAAAAATGCTTTCATGTTGAGACCACAGCTACAGTTATAAGAATATCTTACAGGAATATCTTTTCAGATGGTGATTTATTTTTCCTTATGCAGTAGTGGAGAGTGTCCTTTTGGCAGAAAAGTAATCAAGTACATTTACAGATGTGATATTGAATATAGCAGAACACTGAGAAATAAAAATATAAATGTGCCCCAAGATTAGGGGCATGATAATTTGGACGTGGTAATTTGTCTCACAGACAATAGAAACACAGATTGTTCCTCTTATCTATCCTACTTGAACTTAAAAGAGAACCATAGCACAATGCCTTTCTGAATTTGTGCATTACATTTTTTTCACCCAAAAAAAAAAAAAAAAAAAAAAAAAAAAAATGCTGCATGGCAAGCATTTCAACAAAATGGGATTTCCCATCTGAATAACTTTATGAAATTATGAGACTGTCCACATTCACTATTTCATCAAATAATGTAAATAACAAATCAGTTGAACACCAGTGGAAGGATTTTCTGTTATTGAAAACTAACATGATCTGCTTTTTCTTCTTTATTGTAGATAAAAAAATTCTTACTTTGTTTGGGAGTTTAAACTCTAATTTGACAAACATGGCATAAAAATCTGTCCTGCTCAACTTCAGAAAAACCAATTGAGGCAGTCCACATTGAGTAAGGTAAGCTAACCTAATGTTTCTTTTCTTCCTGTTCTCTGTTACAGTTTTATACCAAATTAGAGGTTTTGCAGTAGCCTGAGCAACAAAACTCCTTTATAAAATGAGCTCCTGATACATGTTGCAGGGCAACGCTTTTGATAACTAATGCTTGCCATTGAGTCAACATCTGAACTCTCTCACAGAAATAACAAAGTGGTTATGGGCACCACACTGTAACTTGGTGCACTGGAGCCAAAACCAAAGATGCAGGGAGCAGGCTGTGGTAGCAGGTCCATGCAGCCAAAGGACCAGAGAAGGCCCTGCTGCAGCACTTTTAAGTTGATGCCTGGCACAGCTGCATGACTGGGCTGCTGCTTGGCTCTACTGGAAGCATGACGCTGAGATGAAGCATGTGTGAAATTTGACTGAATAGCTGACACTGAACATCATGAACATCATAATTATCAGCCATGGAAATAATGCTGTTGAGACATAAATCGTCTGCTCAGCTAAAGCCAGTTGGAAGAAAACTGCATGCCTAATGTAAAAATATAAATGATGTATACTAGGTGTGACTAAGCTTTGGGGCAAATATCTGCCAAGTATATGGATTGCAACATGGAGGATAGGGTAATGCACAGCCAGTCTAAGTAGTGAAGAATCGTGTCTGAAATCAGCTAAGGTGCAATTCTGTAAGTTATCTAGTAGTAACCTACTATTTCGTAAACAAAAGAGGCAGTCAAAGGTGGCCCTGGAGAGACACAGCTTGAGGACAACCACACTGTTCGGCTTCCCACAGCACACACTGCGCGACCAGGAACGGCTGGAAATGGAACAGCAACAAAAGGGATAGACAAAAACGCAATGTTTTCCACTGAGGATTTCACCCTGTGAGATGACTTACCCCGTGGGAAGCCCAATACCACCATAATTTGTGCCCAAAGACACACAAGTAATGCTTAGCTCAAATTCCCTTTTTGCTACATTGACATGTTAATTACGGTCAGCACAAGCCTCACAATTCCTTGCTTACGGGAAAACATTTTCCCTGGTCTGGCACAGCACACCCAGCATCAGCTAGATACCTTCCTCCCAGCCAGACATCTCATACCAAACACCCCTGCTCCCTTCCCACCCCAATGCTGCTGAATTTCTCCTTCGAGAGCCTCTCCCAAACCCAGTCAATTTATAGGCAGCCACAGGTGACCATGGTTGAGTGTCCAAGAGACTGTGGGGCCTGGAGACATATCTGGGGATATGGTGTTCCTCTACCACCTTACCCTAGCAGAAAGACTAGAAGTTTTTTTCTCAGAGTAGTTCCTGTGAAGAGCACTTGGTATTTCAACATACCAGCAAAACTCCACGATAAAGCCCCAAAACACCTTGTATCAGCTGTGGGTCTGGTGGCTTGTTCTAAGCTGGACAAGTTTCCAGAAGCTACAAGATTCAGGTTGTTCACATATTCCGTCTTGGCACATAGACATAAATTCTGAAAATGAGAGTTTTACTGAATCCCAAGAGAATCCTTACAGGAACAAGTGAAAAATGATGAGTAACTCAAACAAAGCAGCTGATACCAACCAGCTATTTTTCAGCCTTACATATTTGAAAGCCGCATTGCTAGTATAGCAACATGCTTTTTATAAACAGAAAATAAATGCATCAGATTAATAGCTAACATGCTTGTCCTTCAGAAGATAAAGACTGAATTTTTTTTTTATGTAGGCACAACAGTACAGTAAAAAAAAAATCTTTAATTGCAGTCTGATGCATGGAGATAGATCAATTAAGTGCTGCTGTTACCTTTGCTGTTATGTAAACACAAAGAATAATCTTTTGGGGATAGTATATTCTTGTGTCTGCAGGGATAGCATGGCTTTCTCATTAAACTAATTTCCATCTCACAATTACATGTGTCTACCGTCAGTGCAGGAATATTCTGTGATGTAAATTCCCTGAGTTCAGAATTTCATCTGAGATAATAAAATTTGCATATGCTAATTGAAGAATGTCTGACATAACCAGCCATATAAATTTGATTGAGCCTGTTTTATAAAAGTATTTTCATAATTATGCAATAGAACAATCAACACCCATGATTTCCAGGATATTTCTTAAGACATCAGGCAGTTATAATGCTTTCAAATGCAGAAGTTGCATATACAACTAGAGATTAGACTAACACAGTCAGTTTATGCCCCCAAACAAACTACTTTCTTCTTGTTTTACATCGAATGCCAGCTCAGGGAGACTGTTGAAGCAAGACAGCTGGGCAAGACAAGGAGAAGCAAATCAAGGCAAGAGGAGAGGATATGAGAGACAAAAGCTATGTGCGCACATGTAACCTAGCTGCAGAACATTTTACTAGCGATGCGTGCTTTCCTTCTCTGCTGAAAATATTTGCCAATCTTAAAGGGATCTCTGGAAAAAAAAAAAAAGCTGGTGGGAATTTTGAAAATACATCCTTTAGAACATGCACATAGCTTATTTTAATCACAGAACTCATTTTATGCTAGCTGCCTTCCCAGTATCAACCTCTTTTTCCATACAGGCAATGATATGCAGGTAACAAGCACCTGCTGTTGAACTGTTTGGGACCAGTATTTGGATTGTCACAGCAATCTAAATTGCTGACCTGGGGACTGAAGAAGAATTTGCAGGTTGCCTGAAACTTGTAGCTGGAAGAAGAGTGAATTTACAAAAAGAACCAATGAGCAGAATAAATATCTTTAACAAGAAGATATGGAGGCATTCAAGGTCAGGTTGGATGTGGCTCTGGGCAGCCTGGTCTGGTGGTTGGCGACTCAGTACATAGCAGGGGGGTTGAAACTAGATGATCATTGTGGTCCTTTTCAACTCAGGCCATTCTATGATTCTATGATGAAATCCTATAAGATGAAGAACAGGAATTTTAAAAAAGCAACATGAAGCTGAGAAAAGTGGTGTGTGGGAAAACAAAACCATTGTCTAACAGAATAAATATTTACCAATCTATTGCCGTTGTGCAGTCTGTTTGTCTTGGTGGAGAGACTATAAACTGTGATTTGTCAACACGTTGATTATGAATTAAATGTGATGATTTAGGCTGTGGCATGTATAAAAACATTATGAGGATATTTACTGACACTGAAATACACAGAACTGCACTGCAAAACAAACACAAAGATGTAACTTGTAAGCAAATTTACTTTAAGACTTCTACCTACAGGCACACTGCAGTTCTGGGGGTTTCGAACTCAGACACCGAAGCACGAAACTATTGAAGCAACTTTGATTGATAAAACAGGGGAATCACTGATTAGGTATTTTTCCGTATTTCTGTTACTCTCCCACACTGTGACAACAAGCAAACTTTATGTTGCTGCTTATGTATGTATGTGTGTGTGTGTATGTATATGTATATGTGTATGTATATACACACAAAATGTTGGTTTCCTCACATTTGCAGTGACAGCAAAAGTGGGTTGTTTAGTTCTGAGTGTCAGGTTGTTTCATTAGCAAACAGGTAATAATGTAATACAGTGAGTGAAGTAAGGAATTTAGACTTTTAAGCTTAAAACAGAGGAATTAGTAACTTTTTGTTGTTGTTGTACTGAGCTTTCACATGCCTGTTAATATCCATCAAAATTAAAGACAAGGTAATGTATAGCTGCCACTATATGACAATGGCTATCTATCCAAGAAACGGTAAGAAACCAAAGAAAAAGAGAGTACAAGCAAGAAATGAAATTATTTAAATTTCTGCCTTCTTGTATATCTCATTTTGAAGGACTTCTGAGATAGAATAGGTTTTTAAGAGAAAGTTGACCCTTGACAGGGACTAAAATGCAAGTAATCTTAATCAAGTATTGAGCTCTATTTCAGACTTTCATAGACCCAGTGGCTTATGTATGCACAAAATTAATTAAAAATGTGTAAGTTCTGCTTGAACAAAGTATTTTTTCCTCAGTTTGAAAGAATTGTTTAACTTTTTTCCATAGAGAGGCGTTCCTTGGAGATTCCTTATGACATGTTTGAAGCTGCCATCTTCTCATTTGCTTGGCATATTTCCAGTCTGATATTAATCATCCCAGCTCCTGGATGTACAGCCTGCAGTATGTAAAGCTGGTTATTGCCCAAGAGCAATCAGGAAATTATCTGATTCTTTTTGAGCTATAGCTTTCTTTTATTCAAATTTTTCTGAAAAGTGATTTTTTGAATAAAAACTCTGTATCAGATTAGCTCTTGAATAGAACTGATAGAGTTTAATAGCCCATTCTTTCTCCCAGTTAATAGAATTTCTTACTAACAACCACAGATAAATGTTTCTTGTAGCTGGTTTCATTGAGTTTTTTGATAATGTATTGCCAAGTAACAATTATATCAACTGGAGAATTCAGTTGACTTCTTTGTGCATTACCCTTCATGCTATCAAAAAAAAAAAAAAAAAAAAAAAAAAAAGTTTTCAGGAGGTAATTAGCTAAAATATTGTTAGAAGAGATTGACTATGAATCTCTCAAGAGAAATACATTTCAAGTATATGAGGAATAAAAAAAACGTTTATCTCACTGACATATAATGCAAGTTAGATAAAGAGGTTCAATATTTTCTTTAGAACATTTTTCAGTCTCTAGAGTTTGGATGCATTAGAGAAGATAGATACTGAAACTCTCTTGAAAGTAAAGGTTGAGTTTCTTCATAGAATAGCATAAGACGAAGAAGGCCAATCTTTGAAGAATAGTTGATACTGATTTTACAACATCCCTGACATTTCTTTCTGTTAAGAATTAAAACACCCAAACCCATTTTTCTTTCAACTTTTCCCTGGCTGTCTGATAGTTATTTCCTTGGGATAAAAAGCTTTCCACTCCTGTGCCAGCTCACTATTTATACAAGATGGGTTGTCCATGTTCATGTAAGGGGTTGCTGCCTACCTGCCCTTTGAAAAAGAGAAAGCAGTTCACAGCAGATGCTCTGCCATTGATGCTGTATATACTCCTTTCATCTTGCTGGTAGAAGAGGATCCATATAAAACACTGTAGCCAGGAAACTCTGAGTAATGTGTGTCCTTACATATGTACTGGGTCCCAGGAGAGACACGGCCCCTGGGTGCTGGGCTTCTGATGCCAGATTTTTGAAGGATTTCCTCCAGAGGGTTTAAAGCAGATAAACCCCACATTATAATTTAATGATAACTGTTAAAACACTCTTTGCCAAAATACATAGTTCCCAAACAAGGCTCATAAAACACAGGTTGTAAGGCAAACTAGAAGGGCAGGAAAGCTGAAGAAACACAGCGGGTATTCCAAGGACAAGGGTGTCAGCCCCTTTTGACTCTTAAGATTTACTTGCAGGTGACAGAAAGCAGAAACCTCCTGCAACTCTCATTATGAGAGCTTAGTTAGCTTCTCATTTCATAAAATAACTATGTAAAATATATATATATGTAAAGAAGTTCTAATGCAAGCATGTAAGAAAGCAATTATTATTGGACTTTAATGCACAAGCAAGTTTATTCAGCTACAAAACATTATTTGTCAAGAACAAATTTTATCAAACCAATCTAATTACCTCTTATGACAGGGTAACAGATTTTGCACATAGAAGGAGGAGACGAACTAGATGCTGCACGTGTTCAGACATTCGAGAAAAAACCTGCTAGCTAGGGTTTATGTGAAATACTCTTTAGGAAACAATATTCAGACAGATGCCATCAAGAATTAATTGTCAAACAAAAACCAGGGTTCAGCAGGCATCTCTTTAGATCCAGTTTTGCTCAGTGCTTTCCTTAGTAACTGAGATGGTAAGAAAATTTGCACACAAGAAGTCTGTAGTCCGCACAAATTTAGGCAGTGCTGAAGGCTTGTTTGAGGTCAGGATTGAACTTCTGAATTTTTATGACATGTTCAGGGAAAAGACTGGAAAAATGAGACAAAATTCAGCGGTACAAACTTACTTACTCTACAGGAAGAAATAATCTAAAAGATAGAACAGGAAGCACCTGGATGGACCATTTTTCTTCCACTTGAGATCTAGCAGTGGCTGTGAGACAAATGCTGAGCAGTTGGCAATGTCAGTTAGTGGCCAAAAAAAAAAAAAAAAAAAAAAAAAAAAAAAGTCATCATACAGAATACAGAGTTGTTTAAACAGAGAGCTCCTGTAAAACATGCAGAATAATTCTTCTGCTCTACTCAAATCTGCAGCCTCCATCAATGTTTTTGTCCGTCACTGGATGATTTTCTTGATTCAAGATCAGGCAGTACCTATAAGAAGGATGTTAAGTGTAACTGATCCTATCTGGAACAGAGGGATGGAATAGATGATCTCTTAAAGTCTCTTTGAAAAGCCCTACTTTTCCCTTATTTCCCAAATAAAATACCAAATTGTGTTGCTCAGTGCCATAGTTTTTGTTCTAATTTCCCTTTTCATTTACTCCCCCCACCAAATCTCTCATCTGCATGTCAAGTCTAAGTTAAAAGGGAGCTGTTTGCTCACTCTGAACTCCTCCTTAGGCAGGATGCTCTGTCATCTTCCCTGCTTATCACCCTTACCACATTCTTCACAGTCCACTGCCCAGTTATCTGCAAAGGGCAAATCTTCCCAGATTGGAAAGAAGAGGAAATTTGGAGCAAACCTCAACATGTATCTTCTGCTACAGAAAACAGGTTAAAAATCTATCTGACCCTGTGTGGCTTTTTTCTTAATCCATGCAGTATTTTACTACCTCTAATCAGCCTGCTGGCTTTTATGGAGTGCACTAAGAAACCCTGACAGCTTTACAGCAGAAACTGTCTGTATATTTACATTTCTATTCGATGCTGTGACATGCCTAAGAGATAGGACTTGCACACTCCCCAAGAGTTGTTGAGATTTTCCCCATTTCCTTTTCCCCACTTTGTCCTCATGCCGCATTTTGTCATGCTCACTTCAGGGCTGTTCACAGTAATCCCTACCCATTAAGCTCTCCAAAGGTTGTGTCTGAAGCTGCCTCATTCACAGTTAGATGGCTAAAAATATTATACTTGTGTTCAAAAGTGGTTCTGCTGGCCTTTGGGCACCTCAGTTTGAAAGCAGATACTTTCAAGCTAATTGGCATAGCTAGAACTAAAATTAGTTGGTATCTTCCTATTCACATGTCATAATTTTGTAAGAATTGTCTTGACACTTGCAAAAAAGACCTGCAAAACTTGCCTGCCCAGCCCCTTCTCCAGCCACTATCTTTGCATGGTCTTCCCGTTTTTAGAAGTCTCTGAGCATCACAACGAACTCATTTTTACCCCACTTGAAAATCTATGAAGTGTCACTTCTTCCAGAGTGGGAGAAGTAGGGAAAGAGTGAAACATATTTAGTAGAAAGAACTTTTGTAAGAAGAGATTTCTTTTCTCTCAGAAAGAAGAGATTTCTCTCATTTCTTACAGAGAGATCACTCCAACTTGGCTGTTTTAGCGAAAAGCTAGGCAGTGCTCATTTTTACTTCTGCTAACAGTTTTGGAGAATCAGCAAGTATTGCACTTCAGCAGTTATGGGCTGTTTTCATAATCACCTCAGCTGTAAGTACAATTTCAGTTCACTGCTGTATATTATAATCAGTTTGAACGCTTTCCACAGATAACAAATGAAGAATTATTCTAGTCTAGCACAAACTATTTCACATACCTTTGGAATAAGACTTGAAAGACTACTATGCTTTTTTTGTTGTTGTTGTTCCACTCAAGGTACATTTTTTCATTGCATTTATTCCTTTTCCTGTGCATTCTCCATTTACCCAAAGTAGCATTTCAAGCTTGGCAAGCAGATCAATGTAGACATCTGTTTATCAAGATGATGGTAATATTTCTGTAAGAGTTGAGATACAGATGTCGTGTCTAGAAGAGAAGTCGGCATTCAGCCTAAGGAGTCTTCCTTACTTAACATATTCTGCAGCTTCTAGCTCTCAGAGAGACTGGTAACATCACAGGAAAGCTTTCTAGACACAGCTGAGACCAAAGTTTGGCCCATTTACGAAAGTAAACTCCCAGCAGATTTTTCATACTAGAAGAAAAGTTAACTCAAAAGGCCATAAAGACCTTTCCGGCTTAAGTCACAGCTGATAAGAGCTCTGCCTTAGACAGGAGTTTGTGATTCAAATCTGTATTAATAAAATGAATAGAAAAATGGGAGATGATCCAGAAAGTTACAACAGGGGCTCAATATTTGAAGCAACTGTTCAAAGCAAAATAGCAAAATATATCTTCTGGATATTTGGTTGTCTGCAGCCAGAAAGGAATGAGATTAATCATAGTTTATTATTCTATTCCTCAACAAAACAATATCCATGATGAAAAATGAAAGAAGTTGCCTAAAAAGGTTAATTTTCTTAAGCAATTTTCAGGGCAAAACAATTGTTTAAGAAAACAGTAATAAAAATGTATGAACAGAATGTTACTGTTTGTGAGGAAATGGACATTATCATTCATTTTATATTCCATTACAGCTTACAAATTATTTGTTGCTGACATTTTACAATGACTGGGGAGATCTCTTGCTCTCTTATCTACATCTCTAGTTTATGAAACTGGGACCCGAAATATTCCTTTAAATCTTTGAGGAACTTCGAAGTCTGCAGATAACGAGTAATCCCCAGTACAACTTGCATAGATTGTGACAACTTGATGGTCTTGAAGGGCCTCCCACTGGTTGAACAACAGAACTACATTGGTAGTGTCTTAAAATGAGAATCCTTTCACTTTGGAGGTAGAGATGAGAATGCTCTGACTGCTTCTACCAGAGGAGATGTGCTCAGACAAGGCCAAGAATGAGGCATGATGAGCTGATTTGGAATATATTCTTGTGGGGCTAGATGAAAGGAAGAAAAAGCTTCCATCTAGAAAGTCACTTTCAATGCACATTTACCCTCCTGGTTCTCAACAGTTCTCCAAGGATAGGAAATTTGGTTGTGCTCTAAGTTGTTTTTCAAATGAGTCACGGTTTGGTGCCAAGAAAAATATTTTTTTAAAAAGTACCTCTAGAAATAAAGGTGGGGTGGATGCAATGCATATGGAAGAGAAATCAGAGTGAACATAAAGGTGGAGGAGAAGGTAGTACCCAAACTTATCCTAAGCCTACTCCTCAAGCCATGAGCTTTTCCATCTAGAACTAGAAACAGACTCAACTTGGCCTAGAGCTATGAAGTGTAGAGTCATATTTAAACAGACTTTTACATGGACTAAGAAGCCTGAATGCTGACTCTCCTCAGCCTTATTGCAAAGTTCAAATCTAGATTCAATCGCATCAGACTGCAGATGTGAGATACGTCTCACAGTTGTGTCTTGTCTCCTCTAAGCCAAGCAAGGAGGCAAATCCTGGCTACTCTCAAGGTGCATTTCTGGTTGCCACTCTTAAAGGGTTTTCTCAGATGTCCTTTGACATCTGTGATGGTGTGATTGTGAAATCACACCAGTGATTTCCAAGGGTTGATTGTACCATCACACATACAACAGTGACAAAGTAGACACAACCACTGAAAGCAGTTATGTAGGGTATAGCTAGCCCAGCAGAGCCCAGGCCAGAAGTAGTTAATTTCATAAGTTTCAGTACCTCAAAACTTGTCTTTCATCTGATCAGAAATATAGATTAAGTGCGAGTTCAAACTGAAACAAAGAGAAACAAAGAACATATTTTCTTGTTGGTCAACAGAGTTAGATGGAAGACTTTCAAAACTTACTTGTCAAACAAACAAAAAGTAAGAAACAAGTTACATGCTCTAAGTCATGAGCAAATACAGTCGAGAAAGATGGAAACCACAGCAAACACAAAATTTGACAAGTTCTTGTATATTTATTCTACTAACAGAAACATATGCATTACCACTTTTCTCCAAAGTTCTAGCCCTAAATTCAATCTCACCTTCTGTCTCTCTGAGTTCGTCTCTGTTTTCCATCATGACAGCAGTTTAATCTTAATCTATCTACAGGCAACCTAGTTTATAACCCATACTATGAAGTGGCTATGTATGTCTTTTGACTCATTACTCATTATAGATATTAATAAAACACCTAAGGTCCTTGACATTCAACTGACTGTCGTAACAGTGTTGAAAATTGTCAGAATGTGGAAACTCATTTCATAATTCCAGTCCTTGATTATTGGCTGATAGTAATTGTTTATGGCCACTGGTAAAGAGCAGGTGAGATCATGCTTACCATATTATTTGAGAAAAATGCAGAAGAATTCCATGTGGGAAATAGAAATAAGGCTTAAATTCTCCTTTCAAACTCCAAATCCTATGCAGGGGACACCGGGCATTCCCTTAGAGCAGGCAGTGACCTGAAGTCTGCCCCTGGGCTGGTTGAGCATTGATCCTTGCCTGCCTATGTCCATTTGATTTTTGGATACGAGGCTACAGTATTTCTTCCACAATTTTACTGTGTGTGGACAATACACATTCTGCTCACACTAATTATTCAGTGTTCTCACTACTAATCTAGCTTCAAAAAACTATTATAATATCAGTGAAGTTTAAAAGAATGAGAAAAGCTCAGATCCCCATGAAATAGATTGAAATAAATACCACTCAGAGCATCTTCTCTGTGGCTGCTAGACACCACAGCAACAAAATAGTCAGAAATTGAACTAGAGTTGTAACTAGGAAATAAGTATACAAGTATACAACTGCCCAAAAAGGACAGTTCCAATTTTTGCTTAAGAAAAAGAAAAAACAACTTCCAGCCCGGCAAAAAAAGACTACCAGAAAAATAAAACCATTTTAGAGAACAGTCTCTTATCAGAAATGCATTCTAAGTAGCTTTACCTCATACAATCTGTTGAGAATCGGGGTTGAAGCCTAACAAAACCTGCCTTTGAGATTTAAGGAGTTCAGAGTTGTACTCAAGTTTCTACTTCCACTGACAGCTGTGACATTCAGTAGAAATGCATGTCCCTACAGAAACAACAGCCAGAGTTTTACCAGCATGAACTATTCTCAAAGCCAAGCTATGTGGTTACTGGGGTAAATGCTGCTCCTGTCTGCACATCTATGTATCCTCAAGGCTTTCTACACATGGGTAGTTCAGTATGAATTTATATACATACATACATGAATAACTAGAAAAAAATGCTGACTCTTTCCAGCCAGAGCAGAAGTGGAGAGGGAGGTAAGTGAGAAAGTTTAGGATGTAAATGATGTAACTGCAGAATGCAGCTACTTTGTTCCTCTGAAGAAGAGCACGTGTATGTAACCTGCTGCTGCAGACAAATGCTGGAGAAAAGCCTTCATGATATTCTGCTATAAGTTTTCCAACTTAGACTTCAAATTAGAGCAGGACTAATAATTCATTGTAGCTAATTTGCTCAATGATTTCACTACTTCCCCAGCTCACAAATCATTTGCAAGTAGACCATGAGTCTATTCTTCCACTAATTTCTTTAAGTACCTACAGGCAGCAAAACACAGATATGAGAACCCCAGGCCAAACCAGAGCTGGTTTATAGATAAGAACACTGACACATTGTCATTACCATTAGGAGGCTCACCAGCATCACAAGGCAGAAGATCCTACAGCAGAAAATCCTAAAACAAAATGCTAACTAAACTATCAAATCGGGGCAGGGGGGGAGGGGGGGGGGGGCTGGAGGAAAGCCCAAACCAACACAGCCCCACTAAGTAACCATGAATGGGAGGAATTATAAGTGCCAGGACAATGCACACAGCTGGCAGAAACACAGTCTCTTGTGGAGAGCAGCCATGCAGTCAGAAAGGCATGGAGGAGAAAGGCAAGTCAAGACACAGATGTTCAGATGTTATCAGAATGTCAAGGCTTCAGCATTTCCTCACTTGTGAGCAGATGACTTCTCCCTGAGTTAGTAGGCATTACCAGGACTGCAACATCATTTGTAACAGTGGCTTTTTCTAAGGAGAAACCAGGTCCCAAGAGGAAACTTCTTACAAAGTAAAATACACAGTGTCCAAAAGGCCAAAGAAAACCAAAGAAATGTCAGTGAATTGAGTCTGCAGCTTTTGACATTAAGACCTTGGTGTCCCACTACCAAAAACCAAGCAGTATCTTCACTTGTGTATAAACTGCCGATCACCCAACATCTATTAAAACATCCATGAGAAAGGAAATACTGAATTAGAGGTTTACCACCAAGAGAATTTTCAGGATAGATCTATATTAATGTGCGTCTTTATGCTGATGTCAAAAATCATTAAGAATAACAAACAATTATGAAATTCCACAAAGGCATCAGAAGAAGAAAAGAACACAAGATGTGTTCTGGCAGATTAAGCCTGTTACTAAACCTCTTTCTAGCCAGCAAACCTGGCTGTTAAAAAAGGCTTGCAGAGTGTCACAAAAAGTAGTAAGGAGAGCTAAATGTCACTGCAGTGACCCTGAGAATCCTATTTCTTTTGTGGACATGCCTCTGCAGAAACTTGCCATCATTTCTGGAAGACTACTGCAAGAATGAGAGCTTCACCATTCTGAAACACAGTACTGTGAACAGTTTGTTTTCAGTTGAACAAGGTAAAGATGAGGGTTCTTTGGATTGCCTCATTCTGTCACTTGCACAGTGATTTTTTATTTTTTTTTTTTTTTGCTTTTTTTTTTTTTTTTGCTTTCTATAGGTTTTTTATTAACTTTGTGGACTATGCTTTGAACTTCAGTCTTCTTTTTGAAATGAAATCCTTATCTTCACTCTAACAGCTCATACTTGTATGACAACAGCTTTATGGAGTGATATAGATACCACCAAACACACATTCTATAAAGAATAAATAGAGAATCTGAGTTTTAAATAGGACAGGCTTTGCTTCAGCTTCTTTAGCACTATGAATTAATGCTTGTATAAAACTCTCTTCTATTCACTCAGTGCTGTACCAAATTGTAGTCTCCCATTTTACAGTAAGCAAGGGAAAATAACTCTTTCCTCTTAAATTCAGCTGCTGTTTTCAATTATTTTAATAGCTGCACAGATTGAGTCTCTGAAGTTTCTTTGTCCAGGATGAAGACATATTCCTGGGCATGACTCTCCTTTAATCAGTGCTGAAATTCGTTCTTTTTATTAATACCACCTATTTTTACAAACCATATGTTTGCTGTGCTGAGTTCCAAATAAGTTTCAAACTATTAGCACCCATCTAGCACATTCTGTTCTCACCCGTAGAGAGCAGAATTACTCATTATGATATGCCCCTTTGGTCAAGAAGGCCAATGGTATCCTGGGGTGAATTAAAAAGAGCATGGCCAGCAGGTTGAGGGAGGTGATCCCCCTTCTACTTTGACCTGGTGAGGCCACATCTGGAGTGCTGTGTCCAGTTCTGGGCTTCCCAGTTCAAGAAAAACAGGGAACTTCTAGAGAGAGCCCAGCAGAGGGCCACAGAAATGATGAGGGGTCTGGACCATCTCCTGTATGAGGAAAGGCTGAGAGAACTGGGGCTGTTAAGCCTGGAAAAGAGAAGGCTGAGGGAGAAGGGTTAGAACAGATGGATCCAGATGTCCCTTCCAACCTCAACTATTCTGTGATTCCGTGATTTCATAAAGCCATTTTTGTTCCTAGTTCTGCTTGTGGTGAAATAGGAAATGTGCTCCTGTTTTCCTCCGAGTGCACTTCATGTCATCCATCATGCTAAAGCATAGGGTTGACTCATCACTACTTTTGTTCCAGTTGAAAAATCAGACTGTGACATCTGTTAACATAGAGGCATGCCTTCGTGGATTCGTTTTTAACTCACAATCAGTATTATAAGTATAGAAAAAACAGTTGCCAAATAAGCCTAATCCAATGATGATTGGACTATCACATTAAACCCACACAAACAGAGCATTTAAAATAGGTAGAGATCACAAAAGTGCTGGTTTTCTCAATTGACTCATTCCACTCAAGATTAGCTGTTATTACGTCTAATTAACTGGCATACAGTCCCTTGCAGTCTTGGAAGGAAAGGATGTATTGGTGATGTTTATGGAAAAAACATAGCAACACTGCTCACATTGTGACTAATCTATAATTCACCTTATTAATTATCTATTCTGATAATTAAATGAAAGGTCATTGCTTCCATTCAGTGACGAACCAGAAACCAGGAACCTAATGTTCTCACGTATAAGGCAGTTTTCAAACTTACAAACCACATAATGTTAGCTATAAAGTCATCATAAAATACCACATGATTTATAAGATACAGTTCTCATCTTCCTCAACATCATTCAAAATCACTCTAATGAAATATAATTTTCCAAATACAAAGATATCAGACTTCATCAGCAAGAATCCACTATCAAAAGCAGCTCTTCTTGAACATCTACAGTTTAACCTTTGTTCTTCAGCTTTCTAACAATTAAATTCTGCTACAAATGCTTGCATTTTTAAAGCCAGATCGGAATTAAACTTAACTGAATAGTGCATTCCAGATAAATGAACGTTCTATCACTTCAGGTAAGAATTCAACAAAATCAAATTAAAAGCTGAAACTTAGGATATATTTATAAAGTACCTAGAAGAATATTGGAATTTTCAGAAGATTATTAAATTGATTTTATTTTTCTAAAAGGATAATATCAGGGATAAAACACCAGTGATCCTACAGATCCCATTCTTATATTTTTTAATGAAATTGATGCCTAGAGATTCTTTTGAGAATTCCTATTTTCGTGTGTTAATCTTAAGTGTCTCATCTTCAGCAGTCTGGACTTTAAAAGAAAATGTCCCACAGGTTTTCAGTGAGATTTTTTCAGTGGGATTTTTTGGTTTAATTTGGAAAATTAAATTAAAAATGAAAACTCTAAAGATGTTGGAATCTTTTTCTGGTGACTTTTGTTTGTTTTTGTTTTGTTTTGTTTTGTTTTGTGCTTCATAGTTTATTGTTTGCCGAAACACTAATAACCAAAGAGCTGCAAGACAACATTGTGAATTATTATAATTATCCTTCAACATATCACTCACTACCGTTTTTACTCACTATTTGAATTTAAGCTACCTTCATATTCAGTAGGACTTGTGACCTATTCATACTCATTTTCCTCCTGCTTTACATCACTTTCCACATCATGAAACAAGCTACAGCCTCTCTGATGGCTCTAAGGATTTACCTCTCAACTCTGTGCCTGCACATTTGCTTTCCCCAGAGTAGGTTTGGGCTGAGAGGAGAGTGCAGTGCTGGTCCTGAGGGTTGGCCACAAATGGAGAAATCCATGGTGCCATTAGGAAACCTGCAGCGTTTAACTGTAGTCACAGTTCTCTAAACACAAGTCCAGACAAATGGCATATCTGTTGTCATATCTTTCATTATATCAACTGAGAAAGTAGACAATCTTTTGGCTGCCCAAAGCTAAACAAAAGTTGAGAAAACTATCCAGGTTTTCACTAGATATATACTAGTTGATCCACTTAGCAGTGGGTGCTTGAGCAGCAGAGAAAGGAAAGGTAAGAGATATTCAGCTGGTCATCTCCTAGGGATAATAGCTACAAAAGTAATTTATAATACAAAGGGGTAAGTAATAAAACCAACCACAAATACAATACCTCTGTTGTAACCACTTTTTTTCTCATTATTACCACTAATTTTCAAAATTACTTTCAGGTTTCCCTAAGGAACAGGGCTGGGAGAGTATACTAAAGAAGAAATGCAAGAAATGAGTTCCAACCTGGATCCAATGACTGCTTCCCAGGGTAGTAATCACACAAGACCTGCAGAACACAATCTCTCATGACAGTGCAAATCCAGGGGAGGGAGAGATTTTCTGTGTTATAGTGGAAATGCTGGCAAGCCCTGACGCACCACCCTTGCTACAGATAGCACAGTGTTGACTGTGGCAAGTTGCAGAGTTGACTGAAAGTGAGAGCAGCTGCTTTGCTGATTGGTTTGACAGCTGAGTTACATGAGCCGGGGAAGGTGGCCTTTACACTGTGCATTAGACAGACTGGGCACAAACAGTTCATTGCTACCATTAACCTTTCTCTGTATCAATTGCTCTATTCCAATGGGGTGCAGAACAGAAATAAAACACCGGGAATCACTAAACTGGTGACACAGAGGAGTAGATAAAACAAAATTTATTTGGTTTCAGAATCCTAGTAGCAAGGACACTACATCAAGATCTCCATCACACAGCACTGAAGGGGAAATGAGAGATCTCAGGAGATCTGCCCTTTCATCCACTACTGTTAGCTGATTCCCATGGCTCATTTTTACCTCAAGGTAGAGTTTCAAGAGAATGGAAAGTCACAAGGGACTTCAGAGGAAGCCAAATAAAACTGGAGGTTGTAATAATTTTACAGAAGCAACAAATGATTTCAAGCAGGAATAAAAGCATGAAAATTGGAATATATGCTTTGATACAAGGTAAGAGGTGAGTGTTGTTTTGGACAGCTTACTGGAAAACTGCAACAACAGGTGAAAAAAATACTCTTTGAAAAGCTAGCCTAGCTCTCAGCCCAGGACCTGAGAATGGGTAGAAAGCTGGTAAAATGTCAAGAAAAAGAGCACTGAGAGTTTTACAGCCCTAAACATATAGAGGTGTCTATGCCTACACGCCTGAGTTCTCCATAGCCTTTAAAGATGTACATCTATTATCCCAAAATTTCATTCACACACCTTTTGTAATGCTTACTATAGTCTTTCATTTGCTTTCAGTTCAGTTGTGAGACCTTGGGTGTAAACCTCTGCTTGGGTTTCACTTTGGCTGAAACGTCGGGTGAGTTATGTGGGTTCCATAGACACCTGGGTAATTCAGATGAGGGAACCTTTAAGAGTTAGTCAACAGATGAACAGCAATTAGACTCAGGAAACCAACTAAGCTAAAAAAATGTGGAACCTGAAAATGTAACTGGACAGAGAATGATGATTTTGGTCAGAGCTAGGAACTAAGTGGAACCTTGGTAAAGTTCCTATGACAATCAGAAACACAGAAAATCAAAACATCAATTTTTTTTTTCCATGAAATGGGATCAGGGGAAGAAGCAGCTTCCAGGAGAGTTATAGATCAATTGTTTCCTACTACAGTATTTTGTGCTGAGCATCTGAATAAAAATGTATGTGGCAGCAAAACTGTATATTTAATGCTTTTGTTCATAATTAATTACTTGGTAATTCATTTTTCAGAGACTTCTGTGAATGCTTCTAATTCATAATTCAAGGCAAGGCTCTCTATGCTGTTTCAACAATCAGATGCCACTTCTATTAAATTAGGGAGTATTTGGTGTTCAGGTTTGTTGTATGTGTATGTACGTTTATATAGCAAGTTTGCTATTTCTTTTCCAGACTCATTTTCTTTCTTCACTTCATTTCCAGTTATTCATAATTGAATAAGCCATTTTAATTTCCTATTTCTGACATTTCAGTTCTGATTCCTTAAAAGGGATCATTACAGAGAAACAGGTTTCCTCTCCCTCTCCCCCAACAAAGTCAGAATTCCACTATATTCCAGCAGTACTGTCTCCAGCCTTCAAGTTTCTGCCCTGTTTGCTGCAGGTGGACACTCTTTTGACTTGCATAGTTTTTGAAACAAAATGTTGCAGTGGTATCTCACACACATAAAGCAAAGACAGCCTAAGAATGCCCCACTCTCTGGGAAGATGAATTCAAGTGGTTTTGATGAAGTGGGGTTTGCCGTTTTCTGAAAATGGGGAAATCCTCTTTGGGGACTGAAGTCAGCTTTGTGCTTGTTTTCCTCCCAGAGCTGCTTGCTTACAAGAGAGAAAAGGGATAAGGACCTTAAAAAGCAGGTCCCTGGAAGACCCTCCCCCAAGTGACTGCTGAGCAAATGGTGGGAGGCTGCTGAGTGGGAGAATGGAGCACACCTCACAGCTGGGACTGGAATCTAGAGAGCAGCAGAAAGCATGTGGTTCCTTTTTTTTCCCCTCTGTATTCACAACGCAGCAAAAGAGGAAGAGTAAAGTGCATAATGATGGGAGACACTGAAGCACAAGTGTTAATCTCCTGAGAAAGCTGACAGCACTAGTAACACAGAATTGGAGTACTGAGTTTTGTGTAACAGCCAGAATGTGGGAAATGCTTATAATCAGAAAAGAAAGAGGAAAACAACACTGCCTTGCTCAGAGGCTGGGTGATGGCTGCATGTCCAGCCCCAACAAGAGCTCAGCCATGACACAACAGTGCGAAGTTACCACGCAAAGGACACCCAAGCAATGAATTCTGTTCTGATGATGCACAGATGAAAAATGTCTTGAAACTATTTAACAGACTGAAAGCAGACGTGCATACATAGACTTCAGAGCTCTAATCCCCAAGGTACCAGGCATACACTGAAGCAAGCATCACAAGATGAAGCATTTGAAAGAAGATTAATGAAAGCTATCAGACTCTGAACAGGATGGATAAAAAAAGACATTGGGGCTGGCTCAGGAGAACTCCTCACAGGTGAAGTAGGCAAAGCTATGCTGCCCTGGGGGAAACTGCCAGTCTGAAGCAAAGTCATCCAAAGTCAGGTACAAAAAAGGCCATGCACAGCAATGTAACACTGAAAATAGAGCCTTGGGCACAGTAAGCTAGGATTTATAGGCTTCAGGGCTGTAGGAGGAAGCCCAAACCCACTAAGAAATATTGTGAAATCAAAGCTAAGAACTTACTTATAAATCTCTAGAGAGACAACACTAAAGGCTTTTAGGAAACTGCCACAGTCAGAGCCACTCAGATTTTACATCTATCCTTGAAATCCACAAGCTCACTTATTGCACATCCTCATTTTAAGGACATTAATGGACACCCTCAGTACTAGCCTCTGTAGAACAAGGCATACCAGGAGGACAGTCCCCTTCAGCCCAGCCAGCCATCAGTCCCTTACAGTTTGGAAAAGTCCAAGTCATTGTAAGTGCACTAATCATGTGGGCATGGCAGTTCAGGCAAGGTAGCATACTTCAGGTTTTCCTTATGCATTCCCCCCTTCAGCTTCCTGCATTACCAGCTGTATAGTATGGTGTTAGCACACACAAAAAAACAAGCTCTTGCTACTCTCCTATCCCATCCTTCTTCATCTATTTTTTGTGGATCCTGAAAGAATCCTTGTGCAGAATCCTAAAAGGCTCCTGCAGAAGTCCAGCTCAAGTCTGCCAATCTCAAGGTGACCGTTTATCTCCAGGGAGAAGGTTTTGGGCAGATCTTAGCATCCAAATATCATTCTCACTGCCCTGCCCCTCTCCTCTGAAGAGATGATGGGATGTATTTTCATTATAACAGAGTTAAATTCCATTTATTAAGAGATCCAGGTGTCCTTTCAATAATAGCTGGAAAAGCCTTAGCATTATCCACTTTTGATTTATTTGACTTGACCTTCTTGGTGAGATATTAATGGCATATGTATTTGTCTCCTGCCATGATCAAACACTGAGAACACAAAAGCCAAGGCCAAGCAGAGAGAGATGTATTTCAATATTTACTTTGAAGGTGACAGAAAATTATTAATGAACAGTTTTCTCCCAATTAATGTTACCACTGCTGTTGCAAACTGTGAATGACAGCAATGTTTTTACCTGCCATAAAGCCTGATTCTCTGACAGGGATGAATTAACACTCATGATCAACTCTCAACATCCATTGCTTCTAAATCATTAGTGTAAAACTGACAACAAAAAATTTACTACGACCTCCAGTAGGTAATGAAACCGTGAGTGATGAGCAGCTCATGATACTGCTCATCATGCCATCTTTATTGCTTGCTGAATGGATTAACAAAATTAGTCCGTAGCAAAAAAGCAATGGGTGTCATATGTAAATAATGGTAAGGCATTTGATGGCATGTCAAATAAATACCATGCTCCAAAGTCATTCCGATTGATTTGGACGTGAGTGCTCTCCTAGGACTTGCAACACAGCTGGGGGAACACTGATAATAAAAGGGGGGGGGAAGGAGGATGGAGTAGAATATCAATCACAAGTAGGTGCTTACTGAAACATCAGAGGGAACCATACAAAGCTTTGTGTCATGCACAGCCCCGCAGCAGGATGCAGCCAACGGAATTTGTTTTCAGTTCTTGTCTTAGGAAGGCAAAATGTCCAAGAGGTGTTTCCTTCACTGCCTTGGTCTGCTGAGATGCACAGTGGCACAGGTACTGACTTAGGAGGAAGAGGAAAGGAGAAACTGCCTTTAAGCTTAAGTTTTGTCTCACTCTGGTTTTAAAATTTCTTGTATTTTGCCATGAAGTAGTAAAGTGGAGTATGATACCAAGATACTGCTTTCTTTTCTTCTTTCCCCCCCCCCCCAGAAAGTATGTCTGCACAAGTAATGATTAGAGGAAAGGAATAAATGGGAGATTTAATTAAAAGACATTTTATGAAATTTGGCTTGGGAAGTATTCCCTAGCCTCACTCAGGTGAAGGTTATACTTAATAAAGCTTAAATAAGACAAAATGTTCCCGAATTCTTTGATCATATACTAAAAATAAATCACCTGAACTGTAATTAAAGATATTGGCAAAACCATGGATAAAGCAATTATACAGAATGTATAGACGTTAACAAAATTGCATGCCTATTAAATTCACTAGATATTAGGTGACTAACCTATAACACTCTCTTTACATAAAACTGTAACCATACATGATTTCCCTTTTTTTTTCACCTACTGCATTATGTAGTTTCTTACACCCATACTCCAGTATGTTTGCTCCCAATAGTGATCATGGATGTCAAATAAAACTGATCAGAAAGCAAATCCCATGAGATCTAAGATAAACAGCTGAGAGAGGTGTTTTTACATTAAATGACAGGTATAACACTTTACATTACTATCCTCTCCTAAAACACAACTTCCCTGGACAAGTTAAATGTAGGATGAGTGCTCAAGTTGCTTTATACCTCATCATTTGCTTTTGTTCTTTGGTATGTTTGCTCACAAAATTACAGACTGTTGAACATCAGCTACCAGTTGCATGCACTTCAGATCACAGATCTTTCCTTTTTGAAATCTATTCCTGACTTAAAAGTCATGCTGAATACTGATTTGGAGAGTGAATGGGCCTTGAAGCAGTGTTGACTGGGGCTGAACCAACCATGAAGCTCCGGCTCATGGCACCTATAGGCAGCCTCATGCCAGCAGACACTTTGCTTTGAAGCTCTTCAGCAATTCTCTCAATACTTTTGGAAAGTAAGATTTGTTAAAATATTACTGGTCCAAAGGATAAATGTTAGATGATGAGATTCTGAGGTTTAAAAAGATGAGCCATCTCTGCTATGGAGCACCATAACATGCATTTACTCTTGAGAAATGCAGAATCACGAAGGTTAGAAAAGGACCTCCATCATCACCTAGTACAGCCACCAACCCACCACACCATGCCCACTAACCATGTCCCTCAGTACCACATCCACCTGTTTCTTGAACACTCCCAGGGATGGCAACTCCACCTCCTTGGGCAGCCTGTTCCAATGCTTCACCACTCTGAGAATAAATGTTTCCTATTAATTCAACCTGAATTTCCCCAGTGCAACTTGAGGCCATTCCCCCTCATCCTACCACCATTATTGGAGATTAGAGGCTGACACCCACCTCACTACAACCTCCTTTCATGTAGAAAGGAGAAAATACACTTAACAACAGACCAACTGCTACCATAAAAAAATGAAAGTAGGAATTATGTAAAAATACAAAATTGTGGAATTATATTGCTTTAGCTGTTGTCATTAGCTATGAAAATAGTAAGAGCATTCATGCAACTAAAATACAACAGCTCATGAGAGGCATATTTAATCTGACAAATGGTACTACAGTCCTCATGTTGCCTCTTGTTCAAAGCACTAAGAGAAATCAGGAGATAGAAGAAATTTATGAATTTGCAGTGTGTAAATTCATAACAATTTTCACATGGAAATGAATGCTATTATCCTGAAAATATTCATAAAGCAGCTGAACTTTACACATGAGAGTCATCCCGTATTGTTTGTACAAACGTATTTAGCAGAGTGATACATTTATTGTTGAACTATTCTTTTCTTATACATGACCTAATGAATTTAAGCTTCCTTTTGTGAATAAAATGTATTTAGCAGAGTGATATATTTACTGCTGAACTATGCTTTTCTTATACACAGTGTAATGAATTTAAGCTTCCTTTTGTGAATCATTCACATTCATCATAGTAACATGTAATCCTAAAGAGTAAACCAAAAGTTTTGAACAGTTTTCATTAATGGCCCAATCCCAAGATATTCACTTCAGGAACCTCCTCTTCATGGGCTGTTACTACACAATCTACTAAATAGACCCAGTCCCAATCCCTGAATAACTGGCTGCAGTGCTTGGAGTGAGAAAGTAAGGAGTGGTCAGCATTCCTGCTTGCTTAGCTACATCAGTAGAAAAAGCAACAGCTCCTCTGGGTAAATGCAGAGCAAGTAGCAGCAAGTGGGGGGACCAGATTAGAAGACTCCAGTGCCCTTGAATGGGAGGGAGCAAAAGAAAGCATGGGGTGCTCCCTGCAGCAGCACTGAACAGAAATGAGAGGAAATAGCGAGTGGCTGTGACAGTCACCACTTCAGATTTTACTTCTTCCCAGACACTACTTTCTGAGTAAAGCTTTGTAACTGCCACTTTATCAGCTGCATTGTCTTCTCATTGTTGTTGATCACCACTATCTATGAAGAGAGAGCGAGCTACTTATTTATTGAAACTGTGATGCAGGAAAAAAAAAAAAAAGAAAAAAAACCACTACTCACCTCTTAGCATATTAGTCCCAACTTCTCTAGAAAGAGAATGAAAAAAAAAACTCCATTACCATAATATCCTGAGTAAACCTTCCAAATATCCGAAGCCTCGGTCTTGTTTCCTAAGAAAACAGCAGTCCTGCTGAGAAAACCATCCTGCAAGGCTAACTGGATACCAAGTCCAAATTATAATTATATAAAGACACATTGTATTGTTTATGTAAGAGTTAAAATCCAGCCAAATGTTTAAGGTATATTTATGGTTCACTAACAAACTAGTCTGCTGTGTAGGAGAATCAATAAGTAATTTGAGAGTGGAAAACTCTTGAATTGGTTTTCTTTGTAACCAGGAACAAGGCTTCCATTTATCAGAAGCCAGCTGCAAGAGAGCCAAAGTACTTTGGAAAGTTTAGTCCAAGAGTCCAACAGCCTTGACAACTTCTTAGAAAGCCGAAAAGTAAAAGCATTTTGATGTAGGACTGTGTGATTCTTTCTCCTACATGAATCTCTCGTTAAAGTGACACTGAGCTTACAGCATCAGAACACAAACTGTTTTCAAAAAATGTGGCTTGTAAGTTAACCTTTGAGTTTAATATGGTGCTTAATCCTGGATGCAGTGACTCTGAAAACATCAAGCTGATGTTTTCTGCTGATCAAGTAGCAGCTTGAACTTTTCCTGAATGGAAACCAGCTGTTCCACAGGGCATACATACTTGTTTGGAAGTAAGCATGGATTGTCACTTACAACTGCATCAGGATCTATCAGGATCAGCATCACCTGCACAGAATGGGCTCACTGTACCATTTGCATTTGAACAAGACCACAGTAAGCCTTGGAATTATTCAAACTGAGGTGTATGTCCTCAAGCACTTCTTATTCAGTAAGAAGATCAACTGATGACTACAAATTCTATGGCAAAGTTATCTCTATTTTACCTTCAGGAATATTTTTAGATGTCTTCAAAAATATTGTGCCTCTTTATTCTCTTTTCTAGTTTTTATTCACTATTCTAGTTTGTTCTTTAGTAATAGAGTGGAGAGTCATTAAATAGTAACTGTTTAAATAAATTGCATAACTCAAGGGTTCCTCTCTCATAAGGCCAAAATGCTGCAGGACCTGGAAAAAGATAAACAAGGTGCCCACGTGCTATTGTTTGGTTGCCGGTCTTGCGGTCTTTGATTTTTCTACTCCTGCATGCATGCACAGTGCTGTCTACCAATATACTTCTGGTAAGACATTCTTACGGGGGAGAGGTCTTCCTGTGCTTTGTTTCCTGTTGTTCTCTCTGTAATAATGATACTTTCTATAGTGCCTGATAGTACTAGGTACTAAGTGCCTATAGTACTAAGTTTACTTCATTCAAGAGTGACCAAAACCTTCAGTAATGCTCTACAGTAAAGTAGATCCTAAGGAGCACAACTGCAATGTTTCCTCATCTCTACTTTCATTTACATTGAGCACAGTTCCAAACCTCGTAGCCTGATTTACACAGCTGTGAGCAAATCATTGCCATCTGCAGCAACTGTGTCTATGCATAATCCACAGTGAGAGGAGAAAAGCAGATTCAGAAGAATTTTGTAAGTGTGCTTTGCCCATACCCAGCTGCTTCCTTTGAGACCCAATATTATCCCACACAGTTTGTAGTGCAAACATGAACTGAAGTGTGAGTCAGCCTCATCTGAATAATATCAGCATTCATACAAGATGCACTGTCCTCTTCCCAATGGTACACCCCCCTCTTCCAAGCAAAGCACCAGAGCAAAGATACCAGAGATCTAGATCTTAGAAGCCCCATGGGATCCTCCCCCCCCTCCAACCCCCCAAAAAACTAAAAAAAAAAAAAAAAAAAAAAAAAAGGATTAGAGATGTGTTCAGAATGGATTTTTCTTCTCCTGTGAGGAGAGACAAGTCAGCAACTGGATTGGCAAAATGGAGAGAAAACCTGGTTCTGCATGTATAGTCCATCAAATGACTCATATGTCCAGGAGACTTGGATGTTTCAATTGGGCTTACCCACCACTCAGCTGAAAGCAAGATTCTTAGCAATATGTGGACCCTCAAAACTATCTCATTTGATCTATATTCTACCTTCAAATATAACACTTGAAGTTCACAGGATGCAAAGTACAGGCTTAAAACAACAGGATGAAAATTGCCATTATAGGACCAAATACTCCCAAAACTTGCACCTTCCAACACCTGAAATATTTCTCCCTGAGGCTGCTATTTGTGCAGAAGAAATCACTGACTGCTGTTGTTGTATTTCAGCAAAGCAAAGAGAAGAGTAAAGCATACTAAGTCCTTCTAGACTGTTAAAAATGCATCATGCTTCTAGAAATAAAAATGACTTTTATGTCTTTGGAACATTACCACAGTGATTTAGCAGAAAGAGAAAAGGCTTGAAAACGCAGTTACCCATTAGCAGCTAATGAGGAAGATTTTGCTTGCCTATGCAAGCTGAAAAGGGTAAAGAATGAGGCTGAGTGTGCTTCAGCAGCTAGACGGGAGAGCTTCTAGTGGAAGATCAAACTCTAGAGAGTGAATCAATACAAGATGTTTGAATATCATATCAGTAATTTGCTTTAATCATGGGGCACTTGGGCACATGGCAATGACCACCTACAGAACCAAAGCAACTGAGTTTTGCACAGTCTGAAGGGAAAATCCAGCACAGATCGTACTTCCAAGTCCATCTCTCCTTGTTGCAGTACATATTGATTCTATGGTATTTCACATCACACCCTCAATGAGTTCTGGATTTAAATATATATCGATTCACTGCTGTGTGTTGACACAGGTTATGCTAGCACATATGAACATGATTTTGTTGAAAGTGGACTTGAAACAGTTACACTATAGGAATAGATTTGAGTTCACTGGAACTGAACTGTATCAATAAGCAGCAACAGACTTTAAGGCTCTATGATATGGCTCATTTTGCTTTCTAGCTCTATTAGAGATCTAATACAGATCTGGAGTAGCTTATACTACACATCACACAAGAATTTGGTAGAATTAATCACCATCTACTGAAATCTTAAAAAAAAAAAAAAAAA
>NW_024884364.1:44763780-44786089 GCF_019232065.1 Centrocercus urophasianus | reverse complement strand
AAAAAAAAAAAAAAAACAAAAACAAAAAAAAAAAAAAACAAAAAAACCAAGAAATAAGCAGTAGATTATTTTTTCATTAAAGTACACTCTGTGTAGTACTCCAGCATATCCCTATCTGGGTGTAGCAGGGTATGTTATGGGGAAAGATGAAGTCATAGACTGAACAAGGGTCTTAAGTTATAGGGTACAAATACACTTTAGATGCCATGTATTTTAGCCATGTCAGAAGTTTCCTGAATAACTCTTTCCGTCTCCTCACATTTATGTAATCTAGATCTGTAGAGAAATCTTCATGCCATCATTAAGATTGGAAAAGATCCCTGAGATCATCTAGTCCCACCATCAATCCATCACACCGTGCCCACTAAGAATACCCCTCAGTGCCACAACTCCGTGTTGCTTGAACAGCTCCAGGGACAGTGACTCCACCACCTCCCTGGGCAGCCTGTGCTGCTGCCTCACCATTCATTTGGAGAAGAATTTTTTCCTAATATTCAACCTGAACCTCCGCTGGCATAGTTTGAGGCCATTCTCTCTCATCCTATCACTGTTACCTGGGAGAAGAGGCCAACCGCCACCTCATCACAACATCCTTACAGGCAGATGTAGAAAGTGATAAGGTCTCCCTGAGCATCCTCTTTCCAGATTGAACAATTCCAGTCATTCGCCACTGGTCTTTGATTATTCTATGCGAATATTAGGAGATACAGAGAGAAGATGTAAGAGTCTGCAAAGATCAAGACTTGCTCACTAGTACCACTAACCTGTAGAGACTAAATAAGCCTGGAAAAGAAACAAGAAAAAGCTTGTTTGTAAGAAAACAAGCACTTTAGAAACAGCATTCAGATAGTTGTGGGGTTTTTTTTGTTTTTTTTTTTAAGATGTGAGGCTTCAGAAGGGATGTGTACCTTGGAGAAATCAAGAATTTTGTCACAATATGACATAATGAGCTACGCTGGGAATAAACCAGCTGGTTAGATGTCTGGAGGGTAGGTCGCTTGGAAATAACACTCACTCAGACACTAGACAAGAAGGATGGACTTACCAAATCTACTGACATCCAATCTCTCAACCTACCCACAAGGGCACCCTTCTTTCTGAGCATGATGAAAGATCTGCTACAGGGAAAATATGCCCATAAACTCACATTGATCTAAACTTAATGTACTTGTAAAAAATTGCTATCTAGGGTATCAGTGTAAGTTCTATCAGCATACTGGGAGCAAACAGAGAAAGTCTTTCTATTGTAATCTCAAAAAAAGAGAATACATATAAAAATATGCTTAAGTGATATATTGTATAAATAAGCAATGAGAAATATCTCATGCAGGTTTTCTGATGAAATACCTGGTAAAATGAGAATCTAAGGTCCACAGAGCACTTGCTGAATTGAATACTAATGTCCCCAAAATGCCCTGAAAACAGACAAACAACACAAGATAAATTACTTGCAATTCTTTCCCAAGTACATGATAGAAAACACTGTTGCTTTGGTAAATGGATTGAGAGTGGCACTGGAAATTCCTCAAACACATTTGTGCTCTCCATTGAAGCATTAATTTGTAAAACCCTATCCCACTGCTTGTTCCCCTGTGATGAGCTTCCAAGCAGGAGTCACACAATTACCTCGAAGAAGTTGGGTCAAGTTAGAAAGTTTAACAGCAGCAAACATATAGATATCCAACCTTTTTGTTTGCCCAGGTCACAGTTAGCGAATGGGAATTGTCTTGGGCTGTATACATGAAGGTATCTCCAGTAATGCCTCATATTTCCATGGAAATTAAAACAGATGCAAAGTGCGCAATAACACTGTTTGATAGAGCAAATTCTCAGCTACAAAATACTATTTTACAGCATAGCCACCATCACCATCAGCTATGTGATCTCACCACTGATGGACAAGAGCCAGTGTACTGCTCTTGTGAAAATCTGCACCAGTGGAGTTGACCTGCTGTCACTACCACTACTGCTAAAATGCACCACTACCACCCCCCTTTTATTCACAGCCACTGTTTGGACTCCACGAATGTTCAGCAATCATTGAGGAATGTCAGTGGGTACAATTTTTTCTGCACGGAGGCATTCAGTGACATATCTTCGCTTCATCCACTCTTCCATGTCAGATGCCAGTGTGTCAGAGTGCCCTTCTGCTGCCACCTGTCACACAGAAACAAAATGTAATGGGATACTGGTCACCAACATCTGCCTCTGACATTGTGGGTCCACATAATCACACAGCAGACATTAATTTCAAAGCAGCCCTCATAAAATTCATAATATAGTTAATGTATACAAGTAAAAAAATTTCTTTTAATCTATAATATTTTTTATTAAAACAAAAAAAGAGCAACAAAACAACAAAACTAGTAGGATATGTGACCCTGTTTCTGTGAAACTAACGCATCAATCTAGTTCAATGGCAGTGGCTGCCATTCTCAGTGAGCAATCAAGGGGTTCCTCAGAGGCTTTTGATGAAATGTTATTCCTCCTGTGCTTCATCCTTGAAAAAAGTTGTTCATAAATATAGGCAGTGCCAAAAAGCAATGACATGAATAAGGCATGACTGTGAAGCAAGGAATGTTTTTCTCTAGTAAGAGAGGTCTCATAAAAGTAAAGAGATATGGTCAGATTTTTGAGTTGAATGTCTGACTGCAACTCTATACACTCCATCTGAAAATATGCAGGCCATATATTTATGTTAACTGAAAATGGAGTTTAAAAAATATATACCAAAAATATACTGCAGGCTATAGTTAAGAGGTGCTTGAGCAGAAGCTTACAGCCAGCACAGCAATCTAAGCTGATACCTACATAAACGTGCAGAATCCTGGACCATAGCGGGCTGGTACAGACCTCTGGAGTTCAACCACCTGCTAATGCAGGTTCTCTATAGTAATTTACACAGGAAAGCACCCAGGCTGACCTTGAATAAAGAAGGAGACTCCACAGCCTCTCTGGGCAGTCTATTCCAGGGCTCTGTCACACTTACAGTAAGCAAGTTCTTCGTACGTTACACCAGATAGACATGGAACTCTTCTTAAGAGACCAACATGAATTGATGAATTGTTGGCAAGAAGAGATTTAGAAAAAAAGAGGAGATGAGTAAAAAGAAGTAAAAGGTGTTCGGGCTTGGTTATGATCAAAGCCGAGATCTTGGTGGAAAGTGCAAGACCTGCTCTCCAGTGTGTAGTTTTGCTTTGGCAAATCTGGAATATTTTGATTTAAACCTGAGCCTCCAATCATTTTGAAGTCTGTGACCAAAAAAAAAAAAAAAAAAAAAAAAAAAAAAGCATTGCATCTTAAAGTTTATGATCTCATTACCATGAAATTCTGGCAGGGAAGTGCAGAGTTTGCACTCCCACCAAGTTCAACTGATGTGTTATACTTGGGAGTTTCTTTCAGCATACAAAACCCATTTACTGTGATACATGATCATTAGCTGTTGTTATGTCTTTTCATACTTTTATGTGAATTTACATGCAACTAATTTGTAAACAACTGTCTATTTATCAAGTTGTTACTAGGTTCTGTCTGCTAATGTAAGCTTCTAAATTTTTTTTTAACAAAACAAATTTGAAACATGTCTGTGATTAACATACAGCTCTTTATCAAAACAGCACAGACCTAAGATCGTTGTGTAGAATGCCTGTGCATGCTAAATGCCTTGGTTTGAACAAATGGTTCAGACAAACTCAATTTACCTTTCATTTCATAGGTTTGTTCATGCCTGAGAAAGAAATAACTTCATAAAACATTTGCAGTGCTCTGCTAACGTAAGCAATGTTTGAAAAGCTGCCAATGAATTGAATTTTTGCAGATTATTTTTTGTGCTATAATATACTGCTAACCCAGCTTGTACAATATCGGTCAGCCTCTAGCATCTTGGAGATAAGCAGTTTCAGCCACCTCTGAGTAGTGGAATGTGTCTCATGAGGAAAACAGGTGCTGGCAGTAGCTTTGGGAGAGAAAACCTCCTTTTTTTCTAATAGTTGTTAGTGTGGTTTTTATATTGACGCATTTACAGTCTTTCAATAATAACCATTTTCTTCCCTTTGCTACTGGTCTTTTCCCTCAAAAATCATCACCCTACTACTTGAATATGTGAATGAAAACTGAGGTGACTACAAACAGAAGCAAGTTCAAATACATGAAGCCATTTCTCAAGTCTTGTGGTTTTCCCCTCTCTCTATCACCTGAGTCACCAGCCAGAATGTGCAACAGAGAAAACTTCCTGATGGTTGTCCCATGCCTTGAGCTGCTTTCGATGCTCAGAGATATTTACTGAGTGTTCTTCTTGCTAACAGAGTGGATAAAGGTGCCAGGCTGACTGGAAGAAAAGCCAGAACACTTTCCAGAGCAGATTACATCCACAGTGCTTTTGATAATAATGACACATCAGACAAGGTATCTTAACGCAGCAGGAAATAGAAATAGGCATCTGCATCTACCCACATTGCCTTCTGATCCTATTCACCATTAGTACATCCACATCTGGGCACTTTACTAAGCAACTGATATAGCAGTAGCCTCTGGCTACCCACCTCCACTTATTCAGGTCCCATTTAGGGAAAGCATACATTCCCCCTTTCACTACCTCCAGCATTTTCTGTGTTTCAGTCTCAGAGTTGAATGAAAGTCATTTACAAAGCCTTCCTTGAGCAACAATGGACTTGGGCAGTCATTGCTCATCCTGAGGAGGGCAAGAAAATAAACTGAAAATGGCTGTGATCACATCAGCAATGGTGCAGTGAGAGGACTGTAGAGACTGAGGTTGCTCTCGATTTAGATAATAACATTACTCTGACACAGTACATGTAATTGTCTCTGGGGGGGGTGTTTTAATTAAAAGGGAAAAAAATAAGTTAATTTACAATTTAATCCTCTGTTCACTTCTCATCACATGAAATAGAGATGGCGCAGGATAATTAGTCTCATTGACCCGAGTGGTTGTTCTGCTTTACTCTTGGTCTCCTTATTACCCATAGGATACTGTGAAATATCAGTCCAGTGCCAAAATGCATCAGTGCAGGCAGCCTTAGGGTCTTGTATCTTAATGTATGTTTTGACATCTGTTCAATCTTTAAACTTAACATATTGATTTATGTGGTAGCACCACAAAGAGCTCCCTATAGCTACTGAGCTGTCTGCTGTTTGCATATGCAAGGTCAGCTGCAGCTCATGCAGATCAATTCTTTGTGGTCTGTGCCAGAAAGTAATAGGGAATAAAATATTCTGTGCTTCCCTTGAAAATAAGCTGCAAAATTTCTTTAAAAACTAAAAAGTCATAGTACACTATGTGTATCTGTAGGAAAATGGCACAAGGAGTGGGGAATGGGACAAGGAATTAAAATGAAGGCACTGCTGCATAGTTCTGAAGCTGAGCTTCAGAATAATCACATTTCATCCTCCAAGAATATCCTTCCAAATAAAACATGAGATGAATGCCATTGACTTACCACACCAGAAGTTTTGGAAGGAAAATAATGAGACAGAAAATATGACATGTATATGAAAGAGCTCCAGCAAATAATGGTTGTGATTTCTTACTATCATAGAGTAAAAGAGACTGGTGATGAAGTACACACTAAAGAAATATATATTTCTTTTATCTATCTTCAATATTTGGAGTTCTGAAACCATTTACCAAGTTTATTGTTTTATTTCTTCGTTGCACCAGGATAGTCTACTGCTTGAGAAGTAAAATTTATTACCCTTTTATTTTATATATGCATATATAATATATACAAGAATCATTTGGTTTTGCTAACTGGTTTCAAAGTCCATTTTTCTTCTTCCTTGGCTCGTGTGTTCTGACACTCCAGGCTTTTACACTGACGTTGCAATGAGGAATTACAGTAAAATCATTGAAGTGTATTGTTAATCGCTATCTGGTTGCCTATCAGGGGTTACAACTTGGCAACATTTATTGGAAAGTACTTTGTCATAATCTGACAAGACAAATTAATTAGTGTAAAACTCCACCATGCATTCATTAAAGCTGATGAGCTTCACACCTTTGACATAACTACTGCTACATAATTTATTCCATTGGCAAGGAGCATGGCGAGACCCAGGTTTATTTCTTTCAGAGCACACAGCAATCACTCTTTAAACACCTGCACCTTTTAATAAAGTGATCGGTAAGGAAAATACCTTTTAATATTGCTAAGGTGCTGTGTCCCTACTTGTTGAAATAATATTTTGTGAACACCTTCTCTACATGTCTCCAGAAATGCAGCTTAAATATCATTATGCAGAGATTTTCTTTCTTGGGCTTTAAAGATAATCCAGGTGCTTTATATCCTCTCCCTTTTCCTGCCAGTGAAAGTAACAGAGCATTCCTAATTTTCCTTAGCGAGCATTTGTCCCCACAATATAAATATGAAAGACTACAGATTAGGCAAGCAGAGTCTATTGCTAGAGAATTTATTATTCATCTAAATTATGAACATTTTCATATTACAAAGATGGGGCTGCTGAGAGCATTAGGAGTAGTTATTGTGATGAACTCCATTTTGGGACTGGCTGTGCACAGGCAAGGAGGCCATGTGGGTGAAGAACAGAACTGGAGCCACAGGCAGTAATATCTTCATAGAATCAAAGATCTCCAAGATCATCCATTGCAACTGTCTACATATCACCAATATTTTCCACTAAACCATGTCCCTTAGTACAACATCTAAACATTTCATCTCCAGGGATGGTGATTCCACCACCTCCCTAGGCAGCCTGTTCCAGCACTTCACCAATCTTTTGGAGAATATTTTTTTCCTAATATGCAATCTGAATCTCCAAGACTTGAGACCATTTCCCCTAGTACTATCACTACTTACATGAGAAGAGGCTGATCCCTGTCTCGCCACTACCTCCTTTCATGGTGGTTGTAGAAAGCCATTATGTCTACCCTGAGCCTCCTCCAGAATATATAATCCCAATTCTCACACACTCCAAGACCTCAGTGTCTTTCTTGTAGTACCAGGATGCCATTGGCCTTCTTGGCCACCTGTGCACACTATTGGTTCATATTCAGCCAAGTGTCAACCAATACCCCCAGGTCAGTTTCCCCTACATAGTCTTCCAGCCACTCTGCCCCACGCCTGAAACATTGTCTAGGGTTGCTAAGTGCAGGAGCTGTAACTACTCTTGTTGAACTTCATCCCACTGACCTCAGCCCAGTGATCCAGCCTGTCCAGATCCCCTTGAAGGGCCTCCCTACCCCCAGGCAGATCGACACTTCCTCTCACGTTGGTGTTGTCTGCAAACATACTGAGTATGTACTCAATTCCCACATCCAGGTCATCAGTAAAGATATTAAAAAGGACAGACCCTAATACTGACCAGCTGGATTTAACTCTATTCACCACCACTCTCTGGGCCCAGCCATCCAGCCATTTCTTTACCTGGAAAAGAGTGTTCCTGTCTAAGTTGCACACTGCCTGCTTCTCCAGAAGACCATACTTTAATACTCCTGCAGCCAAACCAGGCAGACCAGCTGAGATATCACATGCTTTAAGTGTAGCTTACTACATCTCAGCTTACCACGGCTGCATGGTGCAGATAGAAACAAAGATTCTGGTGCCTACTTTGCAGGAATCAGTACATAAATCCTTGCTGATTTCCCAACCCAAAAGCTTCTTCTCATACTTTCCTATAAAGACTATGATGTTGTAGTCGTAGTCACAAAGTTGAAGAAAAATCCAATTTCTAACAAGAACATGCAAGCCCATTTCATTCTTTCTTGGTTTTAGGGGCCAGGGCCAAAGTAGAAAGCCCCCTTCTCCCCTTCTATCACAGTGTCAGCAGCGGTTGCTATTATCTCGTGGAGATTATATTCTTATATTTCAAACACTCACAAAAATATTGATTGCCTAAAATTTATTTTATTCTGTTCTGGTGCACTGCTCCTGATGGAAGAACAACCCAGATCTGGAAGAAAATTGCAGTTTTTCCCAGATCAGTAGGCACATCAGTAAGCGAGCCAGCACAAAAAGGTTTGCAGACCAACATCATCTTGGCTACTGTTCTCCCTTTTGAACAGAGTGGAAAAGAAAAGCATGGATGGCTCTGTCCTGATCTCATTCTTTAGCTGCCCCACACCTGGGAGCAGCCTTTTTAGCTGCTCAGCTCCCAGCAGGGCTGCACAGGCCCAGGGAGGGGTACAGCAACCACCATAACTACGGCTGTTTGCACCAGCTGTTTACTCTTTCTCTGAGGACTAGATACCCTTGATTGGGTACACATGCCCATGGGATTGTCTCCTACTGATTTGAACCTAGGACTTAGTGGTCACCCAGGGTCTTGAAGCTCCCCTCTGAGTCCTTACAGCTCAGCCCAGGAGCTGCAGTGACAGTGCCAAGGCATCTGGAAGATTTCCATCTTTCTGGAGAGCAATGGCTTCAGCTTATCTGCATGTAGGAGGAGTGTGTGTGGCACATAGAACCTATCTTGGAATTTCATATTGTATCAAGGCAGCTTGAGGAAGCACTATCTGCCAAGAAAGTGTTGAAAGACTTATTTTTTTCAAAGCATGTGTCAGAATGCACAATAAAATATAGAAAAATATGTAACAAAAGCCACCTTTTTAAAAAAATTCCATTGTAGCAGAAGCAGAAAGAGGTCTACTCTTTGAGTGGTTAGCTCTTTGTCTTGATCTGCTGATGATATTTTACATAGTTTTCACCTTTTAAACCTCAGGCTTCAACCTTAGGAAATGACAGGTATAAGTAGTAGAACAGTTCAGATACATCCATATGCAGTGCTCTGAAAAGGTTGAGCAAAATTATTGTGCATGCGTTCCTTTTGTACTCTTTGTTTTAAACTGTCTCATCTAATTGTTTTATTTGTATGTGACCCTCAAAGCTCAAATTTCTGGCAAGAATGAATGTATGCTGAGGTGACACCACAACTCACATCTGATCAAGACAGTGGGTAGGAAACAGTGAACAAAATGCTCACTCTGAACTTCATTGTAATATGATTGAAGCATTACAAATATCAAAACAAACAAACCAAACCAGAAGGGCGAATGAAGAACAAAGTAAAGTGTGCGCAAATGGTATAAGAAGAGGAAATGCTTATGTATATATGTACAGTTGAAAAGTGTACATACATACATAGAGCTCAGAAAAAAAAAAAAAAATCCAGATGTCCATGGGTAATTAGTAGTAACTAAGAAAGAAGGACAAGACATCCTTGCCCAAGGAGTGTAGTGGTGTGAAGAAGAGTGAAAGTTTATCGCAGAAACTGGAAAGTGTGCATGTGAACAAAGGAAAAACTTATTCTTGACAAGTTCTGACCAATAGTAACAAGATCTCAATATTTATAACCAAGCAAATGTCTAAATGGAACTGAGCTGAGAAAAGGCCATATGGGTGAAGAGGTACATAGCCTGTAATTAAAGAACTGGCAGTTATTTCTTTCGTAGCGGTGAAAAGAAAGACAAGTGTCATAGAAGCCATTTAACTGTTGTACTACTGAGCAGCTGATGTGCCCAGAAATTTTGTTTTCTCTTTTTCAGTACAACACATTTGTAGTTCAGTCCAGATCAGGAGCAATTGCTGGTGTTTCATATGATTATATGTATCCATGCAACCGTGAGAGGAAAAGAGCAGTTATCCCAGCGGAGCAGAGCAAGGTGCAAGCAAAGGAAAGCTGTAAGGTCTCTACATGGGGCGCTGTGTGGGGCAGAGATAAGCAATCAGAACCTGCAGGAAGCAGGTGCTCTCATGGTAACTGAGCTTTGCCGATGAGAGTTGCATCTGACTTGCCATTCAGTAGTCTACTTGAAGACAAAAGGGCATTATTAATGAAACAGAAAGGAACATTTGCAAACTAATTATACTAATTACATTGTCATTTTGACACTAATGTGGATCTAGCATACTACAGTGAAAGTTAGTAAACAATGACTTTTGGATACAGATTTTTAGAAGTATATAGGAAGTGAGCATCCAGTAACATCATTGGGAAGTCCTCTGAAAAGGACCCAGCTGCCTGTCTACATCTTTACCAGAACAAAACAGAATTCAAGGCACTGACTGTGAATTCAATATCAAGTCAATATCCTAAGTCCTTGGAAATACGAAGACCTACCAAAACCTGCTTTTTCCTCAGCCTCTCAAACCAGGTGCTGTACAAGAGTAAATACTGTGGAATCTGAGTCAGGATAGCCAGAACTTTCTTACCTCATCCTTGGACTCTTGCTAAGTTTTTGTCAGCTCTTGAGTTCCCTTTCAGTGCCAAACAAAGGTGTTGGGATTTATTTTTTATTTTCTTAACCCTTTCAGGTGGGAGAAGTACACTGTACTGTGAAACCAGGACACTCTCTTTGCATTGGCAATACTTACTAGAGCTACATGCATAAAATGTGTTGTGCTACTATAATTTTATAAGTTTACTATAATTTTATTCCCATACAGAAAAAAAAATTGAAAAATGTGTTCTTTACACATTTGAAATATTTTGCTTAATTGCATCTTCTAGAGGGCAGGCAGAAGCTGAAATCACGTAAAAGGGCATCCTCACACCTCTCTACTATTTTGACTGCATAAGCATACAGACCATTATGCCTTTTCCTGCGGAATGACTGATGATTGTCAATAATACCTTGAGTTTGGATAATGTTAAATGTAAAATCCTTTACATTAAAGGGAAAAAAGGGTAATTTTGATTTTGCACAGGAAATGAATAAATGGCTACCTGTGACCAATTAATTAAAATTCATTCCATCCTCTGGCCAAACTAGCGTGAACTTATTTTCACTTTGGATGCAATGGATGTTGAAGTGATTCTATGAACAGAGTACCAAAAAAAAAAACATATTAACACTAATGCACATGGCTTTAAATTACTGTTCCCAGTACACAGGTATGTTTAAAAAACATCTTTCTTTCCATTCTGCTAAAATACATTAGCAATTTAATAAATCATGTACTTAGCAAGGTACTTTGTACAACTCGCAAGATAACTTTTTCAAAGATTTTTCTCAAATTTTTAGGCTACAAGACAACATTTCCTATGGACTTACAATATTTCTTGTCGTTTCCCCATTGCCCATAAAACAGAAAGTTTGCAAGCAAGACTGCCCAAGCAAACTGCAAGCCAAATTGCTATAGAAATACAGTGATTAATTCTCTGAAGTTGAGTAAACATTCAGACTCTCCTCTCCCTGCATTAAAATTAGGTATTTCTTGAGAAAACCACCATGCATAGAAGAAGTTAATAGAAAATTAAACTGAATTAGAAGATGAAAAATATCACTAGGAATAATCTTTTTAATCTCTTTGTCAATGCTTAAATCTTGATTTCCAGCCAAAGAATGTCAAGATATGTAAAACGTTTCTTTCATTGGGAGAGATCTTCCCAATCATGCAATCAACTAAAATATTTCAACTTTTTGTGTGTATCAACAGCAAAGGAACTAGAATCTTCTTTGTACCATTATGTTGCACAGAACACTGTCCTTGCCTGCCTTCCTTACAGTTCCTACCTTACAGTTCCTAGCTATTCTCAGTAGATCACAAAGGGCAAAATACATAATAAAAGAAAACACTTCAAAATAATTAAGAGACAGAACAAGAAGCTTTGACAGACATCTCTAAATTCTAAGCCTAATATCAGAATCATAAACCCTTTACAGGCTTTACAGTATGTCCTTGCATTAAAGAGAGAGCAGCACTCACTTATCTCCAAATTAGATCACTGGCTTTTCAGCCCTTTTCTCAAAGGTGAGCTTATCCTTAGCTGCTTCCTGGGGACCTAAGCCTGCTTGCTTTGATGTCAATGAGATCAATGAAAGTTTGGCACTGGCATTTAAACAGAACAGGAAACAACATTTAGACCACTTAATTCAATACAGCTGCAGATTTTTGCAGCATGGCCCTGACATTATATGTTTAATTTCATTAATTTTGGAGATGTAGAATTTGTTTCCAGGTTTCACTATTTCATTTTGTACTTTTATTTCATGCAAATAGCAAGAAATATTTTGAAAGATAACAGCACTGTTTTTGCCATGGCAATTTTCAAAGCATTTCTCTAAGGTTTGGAGGCTTTTCTTTTTAATGTCTAGAAGCCACTGAGTAATATATTGCACAAGAATTGTAAGCTAAATCCCCAGGTTCTTCTTGCGCAGCTATTTGCAGGGTTAAGTCTCCACCAAATTCTTACTGTCGCCTCAGCAATGTGGATTGCATCAGAGCTTTGCAAACCTTTTTATTGGCAAATAAGCCAATAAAGCAAAACTGCAGCTTGAACAGAGCTAAACAGTTAGGCAAGAAGTAATTAAAATAAGCTATTTTCAGGACTAACATCTATTTCTTTAGATGCCATCCCCTAGCAGGTATGAGAATGAAGACCAAAGACTCAGTGCCAAATGCTACCCTTTCTCCAGGAACTCATCAGTGAGCTACTGTGGACTGCCACATATGGCTACAATTGCAAACAACTACCTGCTTCATTATCTGCTCCATTCCTGACCAGAAATCTCTCTCCATCATAAGAAAAGGTTTTTTTAAAAAACAAACATGTTTCAGACTAAGTGATTCATCCCATCACTTGCTCCCTTTTCTCACCACCAAGATGTCAACAGATCTGCTGTCAGTTTGGTGTCCCTCCACTCTATAAATCCTTAGGGAAAGGGTGAGGAGTGAATTTACTTTTGACTTGGGTGGCAGCCACTGGGATTCTGTGGTGAATCTATGCATATCTGTCTGTGGTTCCTGATCAAAGAAGAAAGTAGAGAAGTAAAGAATAAGATCAAAGGGTTTAAAGAATGAGAAGCCAAGTTTAGCAAAACTGATGTGAAGGACTCCTTCCCTCTATCATCTTATTGATGCCTTGGTCCCATACACAATACATCTATTGAATTTGCAGCAGCTTGTGCTGCTCTTCCAAAAACATGTTTCCAAGTAGTCTCCATTTCCAAGTATTTCTCTCTTTCATGCCCTCAAAGAATTAGAGAAAAACAATCACTTCAGAGAACAATAGTGAAAATCATTTGTCAACTTTGCTGTGTAATTTTTATTTTAATCCATGCAATTATGTGTAAGCATAATTGAATTCCTTTTACTGTCTCATTCCAGGGTTAGAATTATATGGGACTAATGCTAATTTTTCATAATTAGAATAATTAACTTAATTCAATTTATTTGTTTTGGGGAGTGACTTAGGCTGGAAAGCATAGGTCACTGAGTAGCAAGATGATGTAGTCTTTAAAAACAGCATTTTCCCAGTGGCAGTGGGAGATGACACAGGGCTTTGTTCTTGATCACCAGGTGTTAAGGTCAGCACCAGAGCATCCTTTATGGAATTTCACATTGGTCCCATAGTGTTTTAAGCAATGATTTTGTGCAGGCACCCAAGAACTGACTTCTCTTTATTCATCCATGCCTTTAGTAGAAACAGAGGAAAGGAGGTTTCAGCCCTTTTCTCGAGTAGGTCCATGTTCTTCCAATTAGCCCATGGTTACTGCCAGTATGTTTCCCCACTACAATTTAAAGCTGCACATTAAGCCCTTAGTTGTAAGTGGATGTTCATTTCTAAATAATAAAGCAAGTAAAATATTGGAAGAGGTATGAGTTTCATTCTTCACACGGGTCCAAAGTACTTTATTTCTTTGTGGACCTGAGATAGGTGTAAATTTGCCTAATAGGCTCTTAATTTCTCAGAAAAGCTGAGATTATTTGAAAGAACAAACTAGGCTAATAAAAACAAGTGAAACCTCAAAATGATTATTATAGAGATTAAATGGAAGACAAATGGCAACTGTATTTCATTTGTAAGGGTAGTAGCACACAACTGAATAATCCAGTAAGACATTGTGCAGAGGGCTCATAAAAAAGATGATAGATTGGAAGAACAAAACAAACTACATTAAATCAGTATTATAGGAATTAATATCTACTTACTTTACTTTCATATTTTATAAGGGTTTTGGTAATTGTCTTATTGTTGTTGCTGTTTTTAATAAAAAACCTAACACATTAATAATTCATCAGAATGAAAGTAATCAGCTGATGAAAGGGAAAACATAAGAAATTCACACAATCACAGAATCACAGAATGGCCAGGATTGGAAGGAACCTCAAGGATCATGAAGCTCCAACCCCCTGCCACATGCAGGGCCACCAACCTCCCCATTTAATTCTAGACCAGGCTGCCCAGGGCCCCATCCAACCTGGCCTTGAACACCTCCAGGGACGGGGCATCCACAACCTCTCTGGGCAGCCTGTTCCAGCACCTCACCAATCCCTCTGTAAAGAACTTCCAACCTAAATCTTCTCTCCCTCAACTTAAAACCATTTCCCCTCATCCTGCTGTTATCTACCCTTTCAAAGAGTTGATTCCTCTCCTGTTTATAGGCTCCCTTTAGGTACTGAAAGGCTGCAGTGAGGTCACTCTGCAGCCTTCTTTTCTCCAGGCTAAACAAGCCCAGCTCCCTCAGCCTGTCTTCATAGGGGAGGTGCTCCAGTCTCCTAATCATCTTTGTGTCTCTCCTCTGGACCCTCTCCAACAACTCTCTGCCCTTCTTGTACTGGGGGCTCCAGACCTGCGCACAGTATTCCAGTTTGGGCCTCACAAGGGCAGAGTAGAGAGGGACAATCACCTCCCTGTCCCTGCTGGCCACCCCTCTTCTGATGGAGCCCAGGATATCATTTGCTTTCTGAGCTGCAAGAGCACACTGCTGGCTCATATTAAGCTTTTCATCTATCAAGACCCCCAGGTCCTTCTCCACAGGGCTGCTCTCAAGACTGCTCCTTCCAGTCTGCATGGATGCCTGGGATTCCTCTGGCCCAAGTGCAAAACCTTGCACTTTGCTGTGTTGAACCTGATTAGGTTCACCCAGCCCCACCTTTCAAGTCCCTCTGAATGGCATTCCTTTCTTCCATTGTGTCAACCGCACCACTCAGCCTGGTGTCATGAAATTTAATTTCCCCACCTTTTATTACATGCTTACATGCTATTTGAGGTGCAGCCTTACCAGAGCTGAGTACAGGGCAGCAATCACCTCCCTGCTCCTTCTGGCGTCACTATTTCTGAGACAAGCCATGGCCTTTGGCTTTCTTGACCCCCTGAGCATACTGATGGCTCATGTTTAGCCAAGCACTGACCAATACCTCCAGGTCCATTTCTTCCATGCAATCTTCCAGGCACTCTACTCCAAGCCTGTAGCATTGCTTGGGCTTGTTGTGGCCAAAGTGAAGGACCTGACACTTGGTCTTGCTGAACTTCATTCCTCTGGTCTCAGCCCAGCTACTCAGCCTCTCTAGGTCCCTCTGAAGGCCCTTCATACCCCCAAGTAGATCAGCATTTCCTGATGTCATCTACCTGGACTTCTGCAAGGTTTTTGACATGGTCCCTCACCACATCCTTATCTCTAAGATGGAGAGATATGAAATTGAAGAGTGGACTATTCAGAAGATAAGGTATTGATTGAAAGGTCACAGGCAGAGGGGCAGAGGGTTGTGGTCAATGGCTCTGTGTCCAGGTGGAGGCTTGTAACAAGCAGTGTCCCTCAGGTGTCTGTCTTGGGTCTAGTACTCTTTAACATCTTTATCAATTACATAGATAATGGGATTAAGCTTACCCTCAGCAAGTTTGCTGATGACACCAAGCTGAGCAGTGCAGTTGAAGAACAGAAAGGTGGGCCCTTGTGAACCTGATGAGGTTCAACAAAGCGAAGTGCAGGATTTTGCATCTGGGTTGAGGTAATCCTAGATATGTACACAAGCTGGGAGAAGAAATTCTTGAGAGTAGCCCTGCTGAGAACATCTTAGAGGTTGTGGTTGGTAAAAACCAGCACTAAAAATATCTTGTAGCCCAGAAGGCCAATGGTATCCTGGGATCCATCAGAAAAGGGGTGGCCAGCAGGTGACCACCCACCTCTTCCTCAAGATCCAGAACCACAAACCTATTACGTGGGAACACCTGAGCAATTGAGGTAGGTGGAGATGAGATTTGCCTGTGATATCTACATATCATAGAATTGTAGTATATGTAGAGTTGGAAGAGACCTCTAAACGTCATCTAGTCCAATTCCCCTGTAATGAACAGAAGAGCTGGACTACATGCACACACACACACACACACTCACACAACACTAGGTCATATATTAATAGGCCAAGGACTCATCTTCCATTGATTCTATTTGGCATCCCCAAGAGCACTATCACAATGGGGAGGATAGTAACAGATAGTTTTATCACTTACAATAACAATAAGGGCTAACTGGTGATGGCCATGTGTCTCAAATAGTATTTACAGGATGTACAATTCATTAGTGAGAGGTAATTCAGATGTTAATGACAGTGACATTTGGGCATAATTTAATGTTCAGATGCGGATGCAATTCTGCAGATCACAGCTGTTTGATCCTCTTCTCCCTGCACATGGAGCACCTTCAGTGCAAGAGCTCAGGTATAGAGCAGTTCTCCACCAATAAGAGTTTGCAGCCAGCAAGCAGGGATAGCCCCATCATGCTACTGCTTTGAAGACTTTAAAGGCATTTAAAGCCTTCTTACGAAGTCTGCTGGTTCCTAGACTTGTAGTGCAGGCTACAGTTATGGTCCATAAAGTACTGAGAATATTTTCTGCTTCTAAACCTGCCCCTCCTTAAGAGAGATGAAAGTACTCCACTGGTGTGTTGGCTCCTGCCTGCTGCAGGGAACTAGCAAGCCCTGCCAAAAGTGTCCACGCTGTGGTGACACCAAGTGACAAGTTCTTCCCAAGGTGATATTGACTGCTGCTTCACTCTTGTTTGCACAAATGGTATGGATTATCAAGAGCAACAGTGTAAAAAGCAGACAGGAGAACAGAGAAAGTAAGCAACATAGGACTGTGTCTGTCAAAACTTTAGACAGGTCTGATAGTTTATTCAGCTGTTGTCGTGAAGCCTTTACTCTCAGATCTTTGCCACATTTCACAAAGCAGTTTCTTATGGTCAGTGTCTGTGTGGCTCCTATGAAGAGCTGTGCTCCTAGGTTTGTATCCCATAGCCTTTAACACATTCTTCTTTATCTCTGCTCCTGAAGGCCAGAAAACACAAAAAGAGCACCAAACATCTAGAAGAGGTGCAGAGGCAGGAAGAATAGTCATGACTCTACAATGTCTTCCATATGGGAAGAGACCAGGATATTTTAGCTAGGAAGAATAGATTGTAAAAGAGAATTTGAGGATGAATGGGAAAAGTGAATGGGTAGGGAATAAATGGAGAAATGATAGCCCCACAAATGAGGATATCACACATAGCAAGAAGGTTTGAAACAATTACGAGGACAACCTATCCAGTATAATAAAACCAGTTTTCAAATTGCTGGGGAAAAAAAAAAAAAAAAAAAAAAAAAAAAAAAAAAAAAATAAAGAAAGAAAAATTATGGATACAAAATGCAAAAACAATTAGCCAAATTCATAGATAAACATGCTTCATAGCATAAAACTAAAATTTCTGTCTGAGACCCTCAACAGCAGACTGGGATTAAGAGATCTTAGTGGGGCAGCATGAATGCAAACTTACTGTAGGTGTTTACTCTTGGGCTGAGCTTTTGACATAATACCTCGTAGTGGCTGCAGGGAGGGAGAGAGGTTTCCACTGCACATGGTAGCCATAAGCCCTTTGATGCTTACTGTCAGTATGGCGTGAGACTGGCTTCTGGTGAAGGCAGGAGAGAAGTGACTGCTCTGGGAAGGAGATATTCTACCCAGAGAGAGAAAGACTCAGGGAGGGGAAGACGTGGGGAAGGAAACCTGGGAACAGATCTAGCCAAAAGGTTGAAGGTTGAATCACATCTCCTCACCTGCTCCTGGGTATCAGTATTAGTCTGGGCACAGCAAGCCCAGCCACATCTGCCCCATGTCTCATCAGGGAGGAGGGATGCAAATGGCCATTGAAATCATCTAGATGCAACACTGCAGGCAGGGTGCTAATGGCTCTACATCCAGTGATACCTTCGTTCTTCCCATACCTTCCAGAGGGGAAGGAAGATTTTCTCCTGTGTCTGCCTCAGTACTGAGGTGCTAACAACACAATTGAGCCCTGTATTGCTAATGAATGCGAGTTGTGTGATGTCATGACTGATGCAATGACATGCCTTGCTAATGACTTTTAACATATTCCAGACCATTCTAGTGCAGTTCTGAGCGTATTACAGTGTTTGGTGGAACTGAGGCATGAAATTGTGATGTGTGGAGTAAGAGTAAGTCCTTGTTGCAGGAGGTAAGGAAAATTCGGTTCCTTCATTTGGCAGTAATTAAAATGCAGTTTATAGAGCAGGAAAACAGAATATTATTGAACAACTGTAAGACAGGTGAGCTAATCACTAACGGATTCTATTATGCTGCCTTAGCCCAAAATGAAAGTGATTTCCCTCTAAATTAGAATGAATTAAGAGCGTATTTCCTGATTACACCTTACATAATGATGCAGGGGATGATTCTTCTGTTCGCATTTCCTTTCTTCTTTAATAAAACATACCAGAGAGGAAAATTAGCTAGCTGTTCCCATTAGCCATTTTGAACATGGTGTATCCCACTCTCACAACAGGCAGCTGCTAGGTTAGCTGTAAATAGCAATTAGCTTTCAGCCCATTGCAAAGGGGGTTGACATAGTTGATACTCCACAGATTAGGTCCACATTACGAGCTACATGACACACACTCAATCACTTCCAGAGGAAGTTTTGCTGGGTAAAGAATTTAGGACAAATTTCAGAAAAGCCCAGATGTTGGCTTTTTTCCTTTGGCACCCCAGGATTTATCCCACCTCAGAGTACTTTCCAAAAAAAAAGCACCTCCTTTCTGCTTGTTTCTGAAACAGCACTGCAGCTGTCTAGAAAAGTAGACTCTAAACAGCAAAACAGTGCACCGCTGCACTTTGTTTTCCCTTTCCTTCCCATGCTGGATGGTGCACTGATGGATGCCCTCTGTGGCTGTCTAAGAAGCTCTGTGCCCACGCAGAGCAAAGCTGCCATTCATCTTGTGGTTGTGGCATGTTGTGACCCAAATTGAGGCTCCCCTGCTCCAGAAATAGCAGCTAGCCCCTGGGAGAGGTCATCCATGGCTGACTGCTTAATGTCAGCGATATCCGCTGCAGAGGCTTCTGGATCTGTTCTGCTAGTTTGCTCATCGTCTTCTCATCTTTGGTCTCTCAGGGATTCTGCATCACCTCCCACTGTCCCTGCCACATTCCACGCTATGTTCACCCTGCACACCTTGTAGCTCTGTAAAGTCCTGTACACAAGTGAAGTTTTCACAAACTGGCTACAAGGTTGGTAGTTCCTGGGCATCCTCTGCTCTAAGAATGTGTCTAAGAAAGGGATTTGGTGTACCACATGGATCTACTCCATATTTTAAGGAGCCTCTTGAGAATATAAATAGACTCAGAGCAAGACTGTTTTGTTGTAACACCTTGTTTCTGAAGGATGCTTAAGACTGGAGTGGAAAAAATAGTTTTCTGCACTGACAGAACCTGTCAGCCTCTGAAAGCCAATATTTTTAGGATTTTTTTGAGCTCAAGGTCACATTCTTATCACTGTGTGTAACAGCTAATAATGGTGATGTTCTCTGTAAGCTTACCTAATCCCTTTCAGACTCATTTTTCTTTTTCTTACGTATCCATGAATCTTTTAGACAGAAAGGTCTATTTTTTGATGGGGCTTTACTTATTTAGTTAGTTTTCATTTTGGCACATGTTACAATAAACAGTGAAGATGTGGAGCTGTTGTAGCTGATGGAGAAGAGAGCCACAAAATTGCTCAGAAGGCATATTCTATGGATCTATAATATCTGGGGATGGAATGTCTCACAGCAGGCTGCATCCTAGGTCCAAAGTTCAACTGCTGCCCTTCTGACACTTCCTGGCCAGATACACTTCCCCTCCACATGCTTACTAGGTCCGTGTGGCTAGAGATGTAAATCTGGGGCTTCAACTCTGCCTGGGCTGGGAGGCGCAAACTAAGAGCAGCTCAAACCTCACCCTGAGGAAGTTGGGCACTTGGGGTTATGCACCACAAAGTGGGAGCAGAGGTGAAACATCCCATACCTACTCAGACCTCCTCCTCACCTTGTTCTGCAGGGTACCCCTTCCAGCTCCCTCAAGCATGTTGCTTCACCCACAGGTGGGGTGGATGGCCACCTATGAAACATGCAAAAAGCTGTAGCTGGTCTTTGCTCTTCCCTGCTCTCTCCCACTTCATTACCACCCAATCTTAGTTCCTTCCATTTATCCAAGACATCTCAGCCCCACCCCCAGGGATCCTAACACAAGTCTGCCACATCAACCCCTTCCTCAGAGTGATTCCCTATGATCAATTAAGTGGACCTGTGGACCTGTCTCCCCTGCCCCACTGGAGTTTCACTGACCTACGAAGCAGACTGGTTCACCCACAGGGCACTGGATGCTGCCATTGATCTCTGAGACTTTGATGTTAGTGCCATCCTACGGCTGCCTCGACTTTGATTTGTTGGAAGCAACCAGAGGAGGACCACAAAGATGATCAAAGGGCTGGAGCACCTCCCCTATGAAGATATGCTGAGGGAACCCAGGTTGTTCAGCCTGGAGTAGAGAAGGCTGTGAGATGACCTCATTGCAGCCTTCCATTATTTAAAAGGGGGTTATAAACAGGCAGGAAATCAACTTTTTACAAGGGTAGACAGTGATAGGATAAGGGAGAATGATTTTAAGCTCAAGGAGGGAAGATTTAGATTGAATGTCAGGGGAAGATCTTTACAGAGAGAGTGGTGAGGTGCTGGAACAGACTGCCCAGAGAGGTCGTGGATGCTGTCCTTGGATGTGTTCAAGACCAGGTTGGATGGGACCCTGGGCAAACTTGGTCTACAACCAGATCTGGAGGTTGGCAGCCCTGCCTGTGAGAGGGTTGGACCTTGATAATCCATGGGAATCCTCCCAACCCAAGTCATTCTATAATGCTATGATTCCCATGGCAGCTGCATGCTTTCTCCCTGGTGGCTCTTACAATCACAGAATCATTATGGTTGGAAAGATGACTAAGATCATCTAGCCCAACCATCAGCCTATCACAGAGCTCTTGCTCCTTGCATCGTGTTGGGGCAGCTCGCATACCTGCTTTGGCTAATTTTTCTCTTTGATGGTATCTGATGGGCCTCATTTTCTAGAAATGTCATTCCTGCACCATTCATGAGCCTAAATGCCGCTTTATTTTTTTTCAATTCCAGATGGACATAACTGATGTAAATCACGATAATGTATGTTAAATGCCACAGGTTTCTCCTTTGCTGAAAACCACATTTCTCTTTAACTCTTAATGTGGAGCCTGAGGTTCTAATAATATAGCACCACAAAACCAAGCACTCATAAAAATTGTGTAATAGCTGCCTTGGCAAGTATTGAAAAGATCACTTCTAGGACAGTGACAAACAGCATTTTAATTTTTATGCTCTCCTAGTGTCAATGTGGGATCATCACAACTAGGAGAGCACAGCAATAAGCTGTTATTGAACAAAAGTACATGGGATGGTACTGCTGTTGTTTTTATGGCTCATAACATACAGTATCCAAAACATGTGGTCATAGGTAAGCAACTGGATGGAACTGAGTGTGAAAGAGGTATTTCACAGTATTTGGCTTGGAGTTAGTGATAAACTAATGAACAGAGGTAGCTGGCATTATTGAGTATTTCTGCATTGCAGTGATGCATACAACCCCAGACAAGGTCATTATCTAGTTTTGTTAGATGAAAAGATATCCCAGCCCTAAAAACATTACACAGCTGTTCCTACATGTGTGTGCTTTTTGAAAAAAGTGTCTACTCTGTGTTATCTGAACTTTGGCAACCGTGATAAGCTGAAGTAGTAGCAACCACCTCTGTAGCAGTCCTCATCCAAGAGCTACACAGACAGTAAAAATAGACTAAATAAACACAGCAACTTCATTAAAAATAACATTAGTCAATATGTGAATGATACAGGTGAAAAGAACATATTGGACTTACAAGAAAAGGAAAAGACAAAGCACAAATAAAAGTCTGCTCTGGGAGGACATTTAGACAAACATAGAATAAAAATAGCAAGATGGAAATAGCTACCAAGAAATGGAAGTTGCAAAAGAAAAGCATATTTGGAAATGACAACAAAAGAGTGAATTGCACTTGTGACTGAGAAGCTGAATGGAAGTTCCAAGGTCAATGGGATGGTAGATAATGGTAAGAGAACAAAGAAAGAAAGAAAGAAGAGCCTAGTCACTTGATAACTGAGCTACAGGGAAGAAAATTTGAGAGAGAGAGAAGGAAGGAAGGAAGGAAGGAAGGAAGGAAGGAAGGAAGGAAGGAAGGAAGGAA
>NW_024884364.1:44724997-44763680 GCF_019232065.1 Centrocercus urophasianus | reverse complement strand
GAAGGAAGGAAGGAAGGAAGGAAGGAAGGAAGGAAGGAAGGAAGGAAGGAAGGAAGGAAGGAAGGAAGGAAGGAAGGAAGGAAGGAAGGAAGGAAAGAAAATGAAGGCAGAAATAAACAGCACTACAGAAATCAGGAAACAGCAAGAAGTATACAACTAGAAGTATAACAATTAAAAAATCAGAGTTTCTTTTCTTTTCTCTGGGTGCACAAGAACAATAATATTGAGGTTTTTTGTTGATTTATTTTGGTGCTAGAATGCAAAACTTCACCCCACTAGATGCAAACAATTTCTATTTTTCAGGTTGTGTGCCACTGGAAAAAATATGAAGTGATAACTGATATAGTCTTTCTTTCAGTGTCATCTTTCTTTCATCTCCTGCCCAGTCTTGGTAGGCACTCACTAAAATTGTTCATGCTGCCCTCAGTTTGTGCCTTTCTCTCTCTGGGAATAGAAATGTGGAAGAGACAAGCTAAAGGACATGATCACAAGCCAGAGATAACTCTGGTCAGCATGATGTTATGTGGAAATACAAAGCAAACCCTTACAATGCAGCCATTTTTGCACTGCAGCCATGTCCATTTATCTGAAGTTAATCTCATCAATCTTCAGGAAGGTAAATTCAAATAGAAAGGAATTAACTGCATAGCAAAGACTGGGGAATTGAAGTCTTGGCTTTTCAAAGAAAAAGAAAAAACATTCAGTCTTTCATCTTCTGACATCTTTTCAAAAACCTAGAATCACAGAATCATAGAATTATTAGAGTTGGAAGCAACCTCTAAGAGCCATCTAGTCCAACCATCCTGCAATGAACAGAGACACCACAGATAGATCAGGTTGCCTTGAAAGTCTCCAGGGATGAGGCATCAACCACATCACTAGGTAGCCTGTTCCAGTGCCTCACCACCCTCACTGTAAAATGCTTTTTCGTTATATCTAAAACGTTACCTGTAATATTAAGATCACCAGAACACTCCAAACCGGCTCTGTTTTCTGTAATCTTTGCTGAGTGTGTGTTGAAAAGTTTTCTCATGTCATTGAGAAAAGATATAAGTGCAGAATGTCATTTTTCCTCTAGCAGATGTAAATATAAGAAATCTTCTTGAAAATTCTACCTGTTTCCTGTTACAGCAGCTAATTTAGTGAGATCAAAGCACACACATACTTCAGCAACAATGGACAATTTAATCTGATATTTGAGAAACAAAATTAAGCACAAATTACATGGACAATTGTTTTTTCACTGAGAGGCAAGAGCATTTTGGTAAAATACGGATTTATCACTATGACACTAGAGATATTTGTTCTTTGATGTTCTCCTTATAACAGACATGATGTTATAAAAAAATCAAAAAGCCTTCGTTTCCTTTGCAGATTTCTTCTATCTGAGAGTCTGGGGAGACAAAGGAGTTGAGTTGCTTGGAGTGGAGTGGGGGAAAAGGAGAATCTGCACTGGGAGAACATAATCTGAGTATTATCTAATAGAGCAGAAGACAGTTGGTCGGTTAAACAATCAGGTTTTATGCCTCCATTCTCCAGTAAGACCTCTAGTGACAGAGAAAAACAAGCTCTGAAAAATATCTTAAGCATTCAGTGAGAGTTGGATATCCTTTCATTCTGCTGTTCAGTGTGCCTTGCAAAATTTCCCCCTGGGTCTCCAGGATACCCATAATGATGGACCAAGTGAAGGGATGGAGAAAGAAAGGGGGACACATAGTTCACTGCATTTGCTGTGCTGGCCCATAAGCAAGTCCATATTAGCACAGACAAAAATTTGAATTCCCAATTATGGAGATATGAATATCCAAGTAACTAGTGAGCCTCAGTGTGATTCCATGCTGTGCACAAAGTTGTTCAATATTCCAATCACAATACGTTCTCAGGGATCATATGGCAGCTGTTAGTTTCCTTAGCTTTGGGTGTTTAACGGAGGTGACCAAACTATGATCTTTCTCATGGTATGTGTCACCTTAGCTTGGAGATCAGGAAGTTGTCACCTGAGAAACTCACCACTCTCACAGAACCTGCAGGGATCAAGGGTTGTGGCCACTCTTACACAGCAGACACTCGTGCGTCAGAAAGGCTAGCCTTCCTGAGAATGCTGGCAAAGCTTAGGTGACATGGAGTGGATGAGGATGTTTCCCTCACCACAGAGACTGATTCAGAGCGAGTTTCATCAAGTTTCAGCTTCCAGCATGGAGTGACTGATGAACCATCAGCTTTGGAGTGGTTAGACCTTTGCAGTCACATTGCAATCCTGCTTCCTCTGAAAAGGTGTAGCCCTAGCACCAAAAAAATCTACAATGGTTTAGAATGTTAAGAGTACGTTTGGCATATTTTTCTCATGACAGAATACTAACAAAATAAATATAGCTAGAAAACTCATAGTAAGTAAAGAAAAGGTACCTACAGAAGATATTGCTTTTAGAAAAAGCCAATTACTGCTTTGGTTACTACAGAGCCTCTCAGTGCCTCTGTGCTTGAGATGTATCTCAAGGTACACTGATAAAACTTTAGCTTCCAGAAGTTTTGAATGGTATTTTCATTGGTCACCACATTGCACAGTTACAATTTCCATGAATTAGTTTCACAAGTAGATTTATCATCTTTTTTGTCAAATTGTTCTTGGTTTTCTTTTTGTTGTGAACAAAATTGCAACTCAGAAATCACATCTATGTGACTTTCCTCTTCTTCATTTATTCTTCAGAAAACTCTTGTTCCAGCTAGTGCAAAGGGTTTCTGTAGGCTAAACTAAAGTATCAATAAAGCTATCCAGAAATATTCTACTCATTTGAATGGAAGTAGCTTGAGGCACAACAAATTTTTGTTCCTTTACAGTCATTTATTTGCAATATGGTGATGGAGAAGATAAATTAATTTCATTTCTTTTCATGATTTCATTGTCACTAAGCAGTTGGTAATGTTTGATTCCCTTCTTCTTGGGTGGCTAATTTTTACTGGCAGTTGGAGAAAGTAATTGCTGTCATTCTGATTGAGCTGTAGGCTACACCTGGTCTTAAAAACATACTAAAAGCAGCAAAATTACCTACTGTGGAGATTTCAACATATAAATGTTAAAATTATGTATTAGATTCAGCAATTCCTTTTCTTCAACGACTCTGGCCTTTTGCTGCTCCACAAGGCTATAGCCTCCCATGACTGTATATTCCCCTGGCCCACACAGATTTGTCAGGTACCAAAAGCAGCAAAAATAGCAACATACTCAGGCAAACAAACTCTTTAAGCCTGCTTGCAGAGTTAGACAAAAAGAAAATCCCACAAGAAAATAATTAACATCGGTTTAGTTACCTTATTTTGAACATCTTTTTGCTTTTGGGGATCAGATCAATTTCTACTGCCTCATGTCATGCAGATTTATACTTTCTAAAGTCTGTAGGTGCAAGAAGTCAAATTTCCTGTCCTTATGAAATAATGAAGGAGTTCACTATTAATTTAACCCATATATTCTCAACTGGATCACTCTCTGGCTTAAGTACCTTCTTGTTGATAAGCCATTCTATAAATTCCAAATATGGTTCATTACACTGAAGAGTGCTATTCAAATCCAAAACTGAATTCCATAAAAGTCGTGCTGGAGGAGCCAGGAGGAAAAATATGCTCTTCATTTTAGCCAGCACATGTTTATCATCTGATCTTCCAAGTATACTTTGACCAGTTCCTTTGTCATTTTTATAACTACTTAAGGGAAGATACATAATCTTCCTAAGTTCTTTCAGTAATTAACACAAAAGATTAAAACACTGCCCTCCTGTTGTTTTAGGCATGGGAACTAAAAAAAAAAAGAAAAGAAAAGAAAAGAAAAATAAACCTACAAAAATATACATCCAGCTTTGGGTCAGAGGAGAGTCCATGTGGAACCAGCAGAATCTGGGGCCAACTGCTGTGTAGTTTAGGCATCCACAACCTGCAGCAGAAGTGTGAGCAATACAGATATGAACCAATCTACACCAGCTGGCCAAAGAGTATCCCTTTAGCTGGCCTTGTAATAGTAAGATTATCTTCCAGACAGTGAAGTAGAGAAGCTGACTAGAGACAGCTTAGGACAACAAAGTCTTCAACTTAGGTGCCATCTCCAAAAAACTGGAAACCATATGTTATTGGATAATAGACTCATAGAATGGTCTGAGTTAGAAAGGAGCATTGAAGGTCATCTAGTTCAATTCCCCTGCAACAAACAGGGACATCAACAGCTAGGTCAGGGTGCTCAGAGATCCATACAGTCTAGATAGTGTAGTTGGATTCATGGATCCCATCCAAAGGAGCTAGAGAGAAAATACAAACCACATTGTTTTTCCCTTCCTGCTCTGCCCTCACAAAAACAACTCATGGGGTAGGACAAGAAGGAGAAAATCCTCATTATATACATAAAGAGAAACCCAATTGTTTGAGATAGTTCAGTATACATTGTAAAGGCAAGAAGGACAGGTAATTTCTCAGAGTGCTCCTTAGCAGTTACATACTTTTTCATATTGAAGGAACACTGTGTAATTTCTCTCAGCAGATAACCAAAATGTTTCCGATGATCTGTATGGTGAAAAATGCTTATTAACATGTGGAAATCGCAATGTATAAAACTACAGCTTTTAATTCGCTGATATCATTGATGTCATTGATACAAATATGTCACTGAAAAAGGAAAAATGGTTTGCAATCTTAGCAGTTTTGACTCCTATAGTGGGCTGTTATTTACTATTGTTTTTATACACAAAAAGCACATACTCATTAGCAAGCCACTTCAGTAAATAAGTAGGGTACAGTGGTTGTTAACAATTATTATAACAGCCAATACTGAATATAGACTCTTCTGATCTGCACTCAAGGCATACAGGCATACAAGCCTGCTACTTATATTTACATGCAGAAAAACGAGCTCTTCTTTTTATATGATTTACCTCTCTATGTTATCTGCAGAATACAAGAACAGCACCAGGTCTGAAACTTCCCAGCATGACTCAGAAAGCTAAGAAAAGCCACCAGCCACCGTGCTAATGTGATGAGAACTCACATGCAGAGCTGCTAACTGCTTCCCTGCAAAAAGCCTTCACTGTGCTAATGCTTCTCTGCTCAGTATCTTCACATCATTGTTTCCATATATATAGTGATAAATATACATGTAGTAGTGAGCATGGCACAAAAAAGTAGCTGCAGAGAAGTCAGTCAAAATATTCCTGATAAGCTAACCAGGGATAAGCATTCAGCTCAGCTCCTAAAGTCAGTGTGACTGTGAAAAGCTACATCTAAACAGAGGCCTTGAGAGCTTCATGGAGCATTTGTATTTTGGTTTATCCTGGAGGAAGTCTCTGCAAAGTCAGTGTGTCAAAAGCTTGAAATTGTTTCCATCACCATCCCTGAACTGAAGCCTGGAGAACATGCCCAGCTGCTCTGCTGGGAACAATGGCAAGCCCATGCTTTGAGCACTGCACGGGAGCCTTTCACCAGGTTGGTTTTCCAAGTAGGCACAGGATCCTCCAGTGGCACCTCACCTTGCAACTGTTTACTGTGAGATCCACCACAATGGAAAAGTAAAACCACATTTATTGTCACAGAAAACAGGAGTAAGAAAAAGTAACAAAAGAAAACCTACAAGCAATAAGAGCTACCTGAAGTATTTCTCCTTTCTCACTTGCACTGTCAGGACACTCTTGCAGATGTTGTTTAGGATATGCCATGGATAAATTCTTGCAAATACCCACTGGAGTGCTATTTTGGTTAGGCAGCCTCCTCTGGCATCCCTTCGTTCTATTGTGTCAAACGCAGCACTCAACTTGTTGTCACCAGCCAACTTGCTGAAAGTACACTCAATCTCATTATCTATGTCATTCATTGATGAAGATATTGCTTCCTTTATAAAAAGACCCTAAATAGTAACAAACCTTCAAAATTTGACCTATTTCTCCAGTGTTCCCTTTTTCGCCTATTGATAGGCAATTAACTTTGATAGGACGAGGGGGAATGGTTTTAAGCTGAAAGAGAGGAAATGTAGGTTAGATGTTAGGCATTTCTTTACTTAGAGGTTGGTGAGGAACTGGCACAGCTTCCCAGAGAGCTTGTGGTGCCCCATCCCTGGAGGCACTCAAGGCCAGGTTGGATGGGGCCCTGGGCAGTGGGGGGCAGTCCTGCCCAAGGCAGGGGTTGGGGCTGGGTGGGCTTTGAGGTATCTTCCAACCTAAAGCATTCTCTGATTTTGTCATTCTAAGAGATTGCTCTGTATGCCAGCTTCATTTCTTTTTCTTTCCCTTCTGCCTACCTGTTCAGACAGGTCCTCCCAGGCCAGTTTCCTATGTCTGTGTCTGTTACCTGCAGCAGCTGGGTTTCAGCTGGTGTTTGTCCACCAAGGCAAATGCAACAAAGCAGCTCATTTTCTGAACTTTCGTATTTCCAGTATCTGTTCAACCAGTCTCATGTTTTATCACAAAATTTCAAAGTCTATATATTTATGGTTCCTCAAGGTGTTGCTGGTCTTTGCTAGCACCCAGTTCAGCAGGCTTCCCCCATAGATTTCAAACACCCTGCCTGATATTACCTCTGCAGATGTTTGTGCAGCCTGGTTGTGCAGTATTAGCCAGCACACTCCCCTCTACACTGGTTTTCTGCATAGAGCATAAAAAAAAGCCAGTGCTGACTAAAAAAACATAACAGATTAAAAAATAATGCTTATTGTAGGGAATATGTGTTTTTCTAATGAGGGCACCTTCCTGCTACCTGTTTTTAACTACTATGGCAACAGGCAGTATGAACATTAACAAATTGAACTGAATGGGAGGGAGTGCAACAAAACAAACAGAAGACCATATTAGATGAGTGGACTCTGCAAAATGATACAAAAGTCAGTGATTCTAGAACTGATTTATTAAATGATTTGCAAGAACAGTCTTATTCTGCATAGAAAATAGGGTAAGAGGAATAAAGACTAATCAGCTGTATCCTGATAAGATACATCCTGGATAATCAACTTAACATGTTGAAGTGCAGATGCATTGACTGAGGTAAGCAACATTTGTTTTTTACAACTCAAATATTACACTTTGATGTTTAATGAGAAAAAAAAAAAAAAAAAAAAAAAAAAAGTGCAATTAAAGGAAATTCAGAGGAGTGCAGTGGTACTAAATTGGCTTCATATGGCTCCTGAAGAAGCTGTAATATATTTTTGCACTGATCTGCCAGGGCTAGTATCTCATGCACTCCACAGACCACTGGACAAACATGGGTTCTCTGAAAGCCTTTCTAAGGCAGGTCTAATAAGCAGGAGAAAATGAACACCTAAAGTTACAGGCAAATGTAGATCTTTCTTGTCCTGGGGGCCCCAGGTCTGGACAAAATACTCCAGATGAGGCCTCAAGAGGGCAGAACAGAGGGGAACAATCCCCTCCATTTTTTTGCTGCCGTCCCTCTTTTGATGCAGTCCAAGATACATCTGGCTTTCTGGGCTGCAAGAGCACACTGCTGGCTTGTGTCCAGCTTTTCATCCACCAGCCCTCAGGTTTTTCTCCACAGAGCTGTTCTCAGTGAGCTCTTCTCCTGTTCTGTACACATATATGGGACTGTCCCAACCCAAGCGCAATACCTTGCACTGAGCCTTGTTGAACTTCATTATGTACTCATAGGCCCACTTTTTAGGCCTATCCAGATCAATTTCGATGGCATTCCTTCCTTCCATTGTGTCAACTGTGCCACTCAGCTTGGTGTCATCAGCAAACTTGCTGTGGGTACACTTAATCCCACTGTCTTTGCTGTTGATAAAGATGTTAAAGTGCATTGGTCCCATGATGGATTCCTGGGGGAAGATATTCACAACTAACCTCCCCCTGGATATAAATCTGCTGACCACAACTCTCTGGTGGGTGCCATTCAATCTACTTTTATTCATTGAATAGTCCAGTTTTCAAACTCACATTTCTTCGATTTAGAGATAAGGATGTGTGTGGGACCATGTCAAAGTCCAGGTAGATGACATCAGTTGTCTCTTCTTTGCCCACAGACAACTGGTATCAAGCACTAACCACAAAGTTCATTAGGAGTCAGTATGCTGTTATCTATCCCTCAATAGGTGATGTTGCTTTCCCTCCAATCTCAAAGAAGAAATGTAAACTAGCAAGGTTTTCTGACACAGGTTTTCTGTACTCCTGAGAGTACAGAAAAGAGTCCTTTTCTGTACTCAAGCTGCCTGCAGAAGTCACAGGGCTCCTCAGTCTCCTCACGAACCCTCAGAATAGAGCCAGTCATAATCTAGGGACATTAGTTCACTTTTTGAGCAACTTATTATAGCTTTTGCTGGAGCTAGAGATAAGGAAAGAACCGTTGTTTTGCCAGAAATGATCTGTGGTCTAGACAACACAGTAATAGTATAAATGCACATAAGTAGGTGTCAGTGTCTGTAATTTATCTCATTAGTTTCGAAGTTGAATTTTGGTTTCCAACAGCAGACATGCTAAGTCCTTAGAATGCTGAAAGAATTAATATTTAGTGTACAGATTAGAAAAGGAGCAGTTTTGCTGTTTAGAAGTTTGAATTCATAAGAGTATAAAATACATGACTTGAATACTTGGATTCAAATGCACTCGGTTTTTCTTCCAAGTATTCAGATTCTATGTTCAAGTTGTTCTCTATGTATTCAGTTTTCTAAATCCATTTCAACAGATATGAATAATCTTATTTTTAGTTCACAGCATTCTGGGTTTCATCAGCAGAATACCATCTCTAAAAAAAGTCTTCCTAAGTCTAAACACAAATGCTGAAAATAAACTCAGTTCACTTTGCTGTCTGTACTGACTTGGCATTCTTGCCTGTTTTTCAACTTTATTTACTGCAATGTGTTTACAGATTTGAGTGCACAGGGCATTCAAGGAAGAGGAAGGCAGGGGGTTTTCTAAAAGCATTCTGTAAAGACACCTCCCAAACAAAACTTGAAGATTGCTTGTATACCGGTGCAAGCAGAGCTGTTTCAGCAGCACACTGACTGCCACCAGCACCCAGGTGGGAGCTGCAGGGCAGCCCCTGGTCACCTTCATCCCCCACACACCCTCACTCAGGAAAAGAACACCCCAATGGACTCATAGACTTGGAACATAGGGGGCTAAAATAGATGAAAATGAAAAAAAGACAATGAGGACTTTCCAAATTATACCTGTGTCCCACAGAGCTTTGCAATGCCTAGTGAGAGGAAGGGGGCAGGTGGTCATTTCTCTCCATTTTTCTTGGAGTCTGTCAGCCAGCTGATCTAAGATAACCTATGCTCAACTCTGCCTTTTTTTGGGTCTCAGCTTGCTCTTTTCACAGAGTATTTTGGCAATTGTCTGATTTTCCCATTCATCCTAAAACACAGCAGAGGGCTCCTTGGAGTATGACATCAGATGGACTCGTGGTTTAGAAGTGAAAAGGGAGATAGACAATTTCATTTTTAGCACCGTTAAATTCTGCATTCTTTATCGTAATTTTGGTTGAATTTTATTTTTCCTGTAGTTTTAAAAGTTATCTTCCAGAATTCTACAGTTACAGTTTCTCTCTCTTTTAAAATGATACATTTACTCAAAAAGTAAATCCCCTTTGAACTAATAACTATAGTTTTCTATTAAATTTGTTTATGGACCACCCAAAAAATCCACGTGCATAGAAACTTTGGTACATCAATAGTAGGTAGATATTTTACTGGTGTGTATCCAAAAGTAATAACTGATATTATGCAGGTTTCCCAAATCAAATACTCTTTGAAAGGGAATCAGGAAGTTATTTATTTTTTAAAAGCTTTTTTAGAAATAAACATTTTAATGCACATCATTCATTCCAAATACATACATTTATTTATTTTCTATTTTTTCAAAATGCCATTCTTCATCAAGAACTCTTGTTTCTGCTTATCAATTAATTATTTTACACGCAGCCAAAAGGAATGGATTTAGACAATACTTTGGTACGTGACTGATGAACTCAGTTTTGCAGATGCCTTTAGGACAAGTAGCCAAAGTTACTCCAACCTGAGGTTTTTTGTGAAAAGTCACCAAAGAACATGATGAATTACTGCCCATCAGCACTGAATGTTGGTTGATCTACTGAAGGAACAAATTAGCACTGCCTGCAGCTGCTGCCAGAACTCCGTACTTCTGTTTTTACCATGTTGCATTTTCATGTTTCTGACTCTGGTGTTCATTAGCTTGAAGAGAGTTATATTATTCCAGCTGTGAAGTTTATAAAGTCATAGAAAATAACGTTTTTCTAGCATCACCAAACCCCTTATCAATTCTTTGCAAGTTTCTCTCTCTTAAAATACAGCTATTGCAGAACAGCACAGAAACACTCCCTTGCAGCAGAGAACCATTTTATTTACTTATGCATTTATGCTTAAGCCCTATTGTTAGAAGTCATATAGAGAAAAAGACACATTTTTCTTTTTCCACTGAGTGTGACACAGGCCAACTGCAGTCCTTCAGAGGGGAACTAATCAAGTTGGATCCAATGGGGCAAGGAAAAATGACATAGGCTACTCTACACCTTGGCCACTTTTCTTGGATAGGGCAAAGAGGGCACTAAGGGGAGAAGAAATTTCTACTTTATGGCTGTTGGCTCAGTTTGGCCTGACTAGTGTTATTTAAAGCAATTGCTCTGTATGAGCCAAGGAAAGTTCATTCATGTCAGTGGCAACTGGTGATTTTACAATGTAACAGACCAGATCCATATTTATTAAGCTTCATTGGTCTCCATTTTCTCTCGTGTCCAAACAGTGGCTGCTCTCATTGTGCTCTGATACCTCACAAAAGTCAGTAGAAAACTCACTGTGGCTTTCCACTGTAGCAAAATGAGATTACTTTTCTCTCACTTCCACTAGCAAAGTAAAACCTGGGAGTTTTATTGCACTAATATAAGTGTGGAGAACGTGAATGAATTTTGTTAACAGCATAAGAATGAACTCAGACAATGATGTGTCTTTGATTCAGGGAGACAATCATTGTGTCATTGAGAGTGGGCAGACATTTTATTTGCCACCTGTGGCAAGATTTATTCTGAAGATTTAAAACACCTACCAGCACATGAGCATGCAGACACACACACAACACACAGCTGCCCACAGCATTGAATTGATTTTGCTCTTGGGCCTACAAACAATTCACCCCTGAGGGAATCAGTGTGCATTATGCAGTTCTCAGAATTCGGCATAAAAATACTTGTACTGCCATTACACAAGAACAAATATACCTCTGAGAAAGACGCTGACTGTCCTTGCAGGAGTAGATAAAGATGTGATCTTTCTCTCAACGCCGTATCTACTTTTTCAGGATCATATACATCTAAATCAGTTGGAGCTATTTCATTCCAGAAGTGGGTGTCTCACAACCTGCCACACAGCTGTTGTCGATTAATAACAATGGGATATTGTAATATAACTAATAGCCTATTTGTTCACGTCCTGTTTTATTTTCACGCCTTGCTCTCAGGAAAACCAATAGGCAGCTGTTTTGTAACTTCAAACTGGTCCCTATTGATTTGCTACAGCATGTGTCTGGACACTGAAATGTGTCATGCATGCATACCAACACAAAAGAGACTCGCTGGTGTTTCCAGCGTGCAACAATAATATATCGGATGGAATGGTTATGTAAATAGTAGCAATTATGCAGAAAACAGCCATGTTCCCTTGGTAATGGTACCTCATTAATTTTGCTTGAACCACACTAAATTGTAGCAATAAATTCTGCTGTCAGGTTTGTGGTTGGGTTTTTTTGTTTGTTTGTTTGTCTTTCAGGAGCAAATTGTACTACAGAAGAGTAGGACAGGGACATTTCTGCAGGGTTGGAATCAACAAATTGTTCATCATATAGAACTGTGGTGGGAACAAGAAAGTAGTGGTAGCTTACACTAAAATCAGTGCTTGCAAACAGATATGGGGAAAGTCTCACTTTGACCAAAAACAAAAACAAAAACACAAGAAGCAGTTCAGCACTGTTGGAGCCCAGTCTCCAGTGTGGGTATTGGAACTGTGGTCTGCACTGTGAACTCACAGTCAAAAAAGACACAAGAGGACCTACTGATGAGAAAGAAAAAATATGAATGATGAGGAAACAGTTATTAGTGGGGGAGCTGGAGGGAGGGGTGTTAGTAGAAGTAGTACGTTGTCAGACAGTCCTCTTAGGAGCCAGCTGTTGATGAAAAAAAAGCGTTCTTCACCTGTTGCTAAGTCTGTGTGTTTTGCAGCTGAAATTCAGCCATGACACAAATCACTGGCAGCCTTGGAAGTTGCTGGGGGATCCCTTCCATCTCCATATTGACCCTCTGCCCCTGAGCCTGAACTGAGCTCAGGATGCAATGCCTTTCCCTTGGAAAGGAAATGAGAGGAAATGCAGTGTCTCTGGGCCTTCAGCTGACTGTCAAATTTGGTGGAAACTGAACCACAAATGTGAAAGTTATTGAGATAAGCTGAAGGTAAACATATTCATTCAGCATGATAGAATGGGCTTAGTTTCTTAGGAAATCAAACTAATAAGTAAAAACTTTGATTATTGTCAACTTTCTGGTTCCCAGGGAAAGCTGATGATAGTGTCACCAAATTGATGGGCTCTGTGTAAAAGTCCACATTTATTCGAAGAAGCATAGAGTATCCCAAGTTGAAAGGGACCCACAAGGATCATGGAGTCCAACCCCTGGCTCCACGCAGCACCACCCAAAACCAAACCCAATGTCTGAGAGCACTGTCCAGACGCTCCTTGAACTCCGGCCGTGCCCACAGCCCTGGGGAGGCTATCCCACTCAGCCTATCTTTGAAAGTCCAGGCTTTTAACACACACGTGTCTTTCCGTTGGAGAAATTCTAAATAATCAGCCTTCCACTCTTCAAGATTCAGCATTGCTTATTTTTCTGATATGGTTAACTATTCCAACTCACTAGGGAATAGAGTACTGATATCAGGATAAGATGCTGTTGGCATCTTATTTGCTTGCATACTGTAGCTGGTAGAAATGTAGCTGTACATGGATAGCCTTCACAGTACCACCTGAGAGCAGGTCACAGAGACTCCTTTCTCTTTGGAGACTAAGTAGCTAATGCTTCATGCCTTCATTCCCACTTGCAAAAGTCTATTGAGAATCTTCACTGAGAAGAGACTCCAATCTGTTCTGATTCCATTTGTAAAATATTGGCCAAGTAACTAGTAATAAATGCTCCGCAAATCCCGGTGGCATGTGATGTTTGGTTCCTCATTGCTCTTTGTGAAGACTTGAAAAAGGATCAGGCTTACTTTAGCTTGCATTTTGAAGGAGAGCTATTGCTACTGTAAAGTCTTCTATACAAATTAACATTGATTGACAGGTAAAGTACTCTTAATGCTTTTCACTTTTCTCTCTCTACTGTGAGAAACTGTTATAGGAAACTCTTATTGGGTTAACTCATCGTTCTTGCTGCACATACAGAAGCATACTGAATCAAAAGTGTGGGACTTCAGTTAATTATCACAGTGTTTCTGATTTCCTTTCCAATCCTCTGCTAATTTTAACTCATGTGTTCTCACAATCCTAATGAGGAAAGTTCCCAAACAATCCCAAGAACAAGTTACTTCATGAGTTTGCCTCATTCCCAGCTATGTCCCAGCTCTCATCTTGTCTGATTCTCATAACTAGAAGTGCTGTTGAATGCTTCACTATTCATGTATGCCACATCTTTCTGTTCCTTGTGTTCTGCAAGCTGCAAATATATGATGTCACTGTTGCATTTTTTTTTTCATTCTGGCTCATTCATTTCTTTCAAAAATTGCTTGTGTGATATGTTTTCCCAAAATTTCTCAACGCAGATGACTGTGCCAAAGAACTTTGATAAAGCAAATATTTTTTAGAAGTGAAAAAAAGAGCATTAAAATATTATCTCAGAAGAATGAAAATGAAATCCATCTCAATATTATGCAATGAACAAATGAATTATTTGATATGATTACTGGGTATTTTTAAACAGGCACTGAGAACTCTGGGGGAATGCTAGAGAAAGGCCTGGACCAGGATTCCTTCCTAGTGCAGTACTAGAAGTGTACTCTGTATTATAGTCAATACATGTACAGCAAAGTTGTCACTTTCAGTCTCAGTTGGTCTGACATTACACAGTCTGTGGACTAGAAGAGCTTCCAGTGACTGTAAAAAAAAAAATTGCTTTTTCTAAATTAAATACTCAAGTGGGAAAATATATCAGTCAGTGTCTTTTTTAATAACTGTAACAAATTAGTCTTCTATTCCATTGGTATAATGCTTACTCTTTTTCAGAAGTCCTTCTGAGTCTATTTACTCAGTCTCCTTGTCTAATGCACTTCATTTCATTCTTCTGTATGGAGCTGAGATATATGTTATGTAAATATATAATCACACATATTTTTACTAAACTTCAGGTACTGCAACTGTTTCATTTTTAATCTCAAAATGTGAGATTTAGTCACTTTATTTAATTTTGCTTGACCTTTCCAAGTCCATATCCTGTCCTTACTAGTGCAACACATTACTCATTCAATTCTTGAGGCACAGGTAGTACTTTGGACAAATGCGACGACAGCCCATCCTCTAACAAGCTTACAGCTGACATAAAAGATGACAGAAGAAGCTTGAGCTGGGAGCAATCAGTGAGTGATGACATTTGCACAGTATACACTCGAGGATGAATTGGCCACAGGTTATGTATAGATCATCATGTCCTTGATAGCATGTAGCCATGTAATCAGGATCTGAAAAAGGGTTCAAGACATGAAAGCAATGAAGCTTTAGAGCAAAATTCTTGTTGTGAGGATAAAGAAATAACTCATGCTCCAGTCTATTTGGCATATTTCTTTCTGAAAGGACTGTGTGAGGCTACTGCCTGTGACAGAGGGAGAGTAGATTTTCCTGCTTTTTTTACAGTGTTTTTGTATTTACCTAATGTGGACATGGGAGAGAAAGTGGCTTGGTAGGTGTAGGCTTGCAGAAGGTGATTTGTCAAAGCTGTGTGTATGAGCTGCTCACGTCCATGCACGAATGGACAAAGGCATGCTAGACAAGATCTGTCGAGAAAGCAGGCTCTTACTAAATGGCTTTCCAGTTGCTTTCCTGCCTGTTCTTGTGATAGATCTTGGCCATCTTCAAGAGATGGAAGCACTGGGTTTATTACACCAGAGATGTGCATTAAGTAAAATATTGCAGTGGACCAGCAAATTTCGAATAAACCCAGCAATGGCTGCCAATGTGCAGTGCCTTTTTGTACTGTCACATAGTGCCAACTCTGAAAACTTGCTGGACCACATTAAGGTAAGCAACAAAATACTTTCCAAATAAGCAGTTTGTCGTGGGTTTTGGAGAGCTGATAAAGGCAGGAATGAGAAGAAAGTGATCATATGAGCAGAGAAGGGAAGGGCAGCATGGCTGGACAATAATCTCACAGTTAACTGGGATAGGTTCTTCAAAAATGGTTTCTACTCAAGCTGCAAATAGTGTATTTAATAATAAATAGAACTGTTGGCAGAGTGGTGAGACCTTTTCAGAAAAAGAAACCAAGTGATTTATTTTATTAGATAATGGAGGATGAAGTATTTGCACAGGCAAAGCATAACTGAATACCAATTTCTCTATAGCCCTCAAAACACTGCTGCAGAGTTAGTAGTGTCTTTCCTTCTTTTCTCCTTTGCCTACCAATTGCTTTTTGGCTGCGTACACACAAATACACAAACATTCATATCTTCCCACAATCTCCTTTGTTAGATTTGCATATATTTCTAGATTTGAAATAGCTTTTCCTACTGTAGAGAATAGTTCTGTACCATTACTGATAGCTTCTTAAATACAAGCATTCAGGTGGCAAGGACAGGGAACATCTTATTCTGCCTTTGTGCTTTTGTCACCAGTCATTCGTAGAGACTGAATCCTGACTAAAATGCAGCTCTCCCTAAATGATTGCTAGCCTAGAAAAAGAGACATCAAAATGAAAATCAGCAGAGGAGAAAGGTGGGGTTTGACTGCAACTTTTAAATTTTTTATCAGATTTCAATTAGGAAGAATTTTTTACATGTGAGAAGGAAATCCAGGGGCGAAGAAATTCCTGGACAGAGAAATCCAAGAGTGCGTGGTTCCTGTACAGCACCTGCTGTTTGCTTCAGAGCTCCTGAGTTTCTCCATGATTTTAGCTGTGTCTTGGTAGAAACAGGGCAGTCTTCACTGAACACTTCATTTTCCATCACTCTGCAGAAGCCGGGCAATTACGTTCTTAAGAACTTTACAAGCACCTCTACGTGCTTTTGCACCTAGATATTTCTACAAAACCTTCTTCAGATCCTTCGTTCTCTGCCTGCTTTGCCTTCTTCAAATCCCCTTTGCTCTGTCTGCTGAAAGTGCGGCATCAAGAGGGCATCTGGTGTTTCTGTGATTGCTGTCTGCCTCCCTGCCCATTCACTGTCTACCCACAGAAGCTTATCAGCTAATTATATAGTCCAGTACGGACAGTCTTTGACCTGCACTCAAACTCATGGGATCTTGCTCTCTGAACAAACACTCCTGAGCACAACAGCAGTGCAAATACATTGATGAAATAGAGAAGAGACTCTCTGCACAAAGATTCTAAAAAGCTCTTCTCCTTTTTCTGTTGCTGTGGAAAAATAAGCTGAAGTTGTTCTTGTGCAATTCCTTCATGAGGTGTCTTTTGCAACACACCCAGCCTGTGCTATTTCAAACCAAAGCTGCTGCCTTTAAAAGCATTCCTGACACACTGTGTATCTTGAGTGCTGACAGAAATGTAGCATGCTCTCTTTGTTTTGTTAAAAGAGTTTTGTTATTGCACTTCATCCTTTTTTGTCTTGCTCTTTGTAATTTGCTTTTAGGTGTCTTTCTGGCATGAGAGATGTACTTTCCTCCATGAGTGGGTAGGGAGTGTTTGTTTCTCAGCTCTCTCTATCGACATGTTTCACCTTGCTTTGGGTATTTCAGGATAATTCACTGCTATCAAGGATGGAGAAATACAGTAGATTGAACTTTCCAAAGCTAGGCAGGAACAAAAAAAAAATCTTGGGTGTGATGCCTCAAGAGTAGGATTTCACATCAATTTTGCTATGATTTGGTGAGGAAAATGACAAAAACAAGCTTTCCTCACTGTTAAGACCTGCAGAAGCCTTTGAGGTCTTCTTGCTCAAATCAAGCCACAATCTGTTCCCTAGAAGACCACCAATAGTTGTAGGTACGGAAAGCTATGGAAAGCTATGGCCTATATCTCTTAATCCTTAATGAAAAGTAACCCAAGATGTCCCTGTGTGGAGATACATCATTCTAAACTTTCTGAAGGGAGAGGGAAATCAGGTAAAGTGCAAGCAGAGAAGGAAGTGAGAGGACTGACAAGAAGTATGACCTGTGACAGACTCTCCAGAACATGGGGCTTCATCACCCTGGGCATTAAACTTCACCTTGCTATTGACCAGTTTTTTGGGATGCAATTCTGAGTAGAGATTATGTCCTGGAGACTGTTAAGCTACTGACCCACAACTGGAAAAAAAAAACAGAAAACCCCAAAGAAGTTTCAGACTATCTTCACAAGACTTCAGAAAACATGATTATAGGTGCCATCAAACCTACTTCCTGCCAAGACTTTGCCTGGAGAACCTGCTTCTCTCTTGTCAATCCAGTCCACTTTGTTTTGTTCATCTAAAATAAGTAATGAATTATTCTTTCATGTTCATTTAAAGATTATGGACTAGATAATACGGGCTCTTCAGTAGCTTATATTTGTTTCAAGTACAGCTTTGTTTCAAAAATAATTGAAACTTCAGATTAATCCAAGCTTTGTTTTTGTTCTGAGCATAGATTTAAGACCAATCGAAGTTACACATAAGCAGACTGCTTTCATAGTTTCCTCCAAGAAAAAGACTTCATATCCACCTTGATATGAAGTGAAATGATTGTTAATATCTTGAATGCATTAAAAAATATATGGTTCTTGGATTTAAAAAGAAAGGAAGAAACAAAGAAGATTTGTTGATAGTTATTAATAGACAAGAAGAAAAATGTGCTAAACCCTGGAGTGTTTAGCCTTCTCCCACAGTCTTTCCCCATAGTTATAATAACATTAGTATTTTCCTTGGGAATACTTTACTTGTCAGAAATTAAAATTCATTATTGTCTAATTAAATATTCTGATTTTAGATTGTCATTTCCGATTCTAAATATAAAAGTAATTACCCGCACATGCGATCCCTCTAATGAAACAATTTTATCCTCATTCCCGGAAGTAATATCAATGCTTTTGTTGTTTCTTGTAAATGAAAAGCCTTTACCATAACAACCTTTTGAAAGTCAAGTAGAAGCTATTACATAGATACAAAGGAATTAAATAATTGCAGCAGCAATTTAGCAACATTTTCTGCTTAGAAGAGAAAAAAAATAAATATGAAAGGACAGTTATTATGCACAGCTATATAGTACAGCTTTTAGCTTTGTTTTCAAACTCGTGGAAATAAATGACCCAAAATGTGCTACTGAGTCTTGAAATCTGCAACACTGGGATGCAATGATAAGTTGGTGTTTTCTATAAATCTCAATAAAAACTAAGTCCCATCCTATCACTTCACCATGCCAACATCTCTCTGCTGCTCATAAAAGGCTTTTTAAAGCGTGAGCAGTGTATTCATAAAAGATCTTGCTTTCAGGAACAATTTTCTCAAGTACAAACTTGACAGCCATGTCCTCCAGGACCTCTTCTCTTTCAGCATGCCATTTCTAGCAGACAAGTGTTTCTGCTAGTATCACCTGCCAGTATCATGATTTGGTTCTATCAGTCCTGTATGCCCTACACTGGGTTTTTTGTGATTGGCACAGTGTCACAAGCTGGCTAAAATGGAAGTCACGCAAGAAAGAGATTCTTCATAAAGGACAAATCCTTAATGGCACATGTAGTGTTTTGAGTGAGAACTTACCAATAGTTTACACAAGGTCAGTAAGTCTTTTCCAGTCTCTGCAGGACATGCTTTGTATGATCCAGCCAAAGACCACCTTTCAGCTTTCCCACACTTTTACTTCAGTCTGTTCATCCTGCAGCTGCTCAGTATAACAAGGTCATTTCCTTACCTCCTGTGTTTCCAATTGATGAATTCCAGCTTACAGCAGGAATTTTTGCTACTTAGCAACCTTGCATTTCTGACTTTTACAATTTTGTTACTTCTCTATTATGTCAAGATCTAAGATCACTCTGTCATTCCTGTAGTGCTCCCGTCTCCCACCTGTTACAATGAAGAGTTCACCCAAGTGTTCTGCTTTTTCTGCCAAACTCTAAGACATTTTTGAGTCCTGCAAACAGTCCGTCAGGAATCGAAGTCTTCTCTTTCCTCCTATTGATTATTTCCCCTCACTGCATGCCTCTTGCCATCTGCTTATTTGCCATTTCCTCAGCTATCACGCAAATAAAAACACAAAACTCCAGACAGATTAGTAATCACTGAAGAGGAAATGTTTTACTGAAGTCCAGACGCACTGAAGCTATCTCATTTCTTTTGTTAATTGACTCATGAGGTATAAGTTTTACTTTGAATCGACACAATCTACTGTCAGGAGGCTGTAAATTGTGTTGGCTTATCCCATTTGCCATCTAGTTCCTAGTTCCTTGCCTTTAATTATTCTTTCAGACTTATGAGATTAATACTGTGTAAATTCCTAGCTTATCTGCATTCATCTCTTTGAATTCAACTTTGTTTGCAGGAATCAGCATATTTTACCATTAAGTTCAGAATTACTTGATTCAACTGAAGATGAGGTAAAATTTAATTATTTGTAATGCTATCTTTAGATTTCCATAATGTGCCTATCTGAGCATCCGTACTGCTGAAGAAGTCTTTATTATCTCTTTTAATGTGTGTTACAAACTCTAAATAAGTGCCTTTCTTGAAGTTCTTACTTTATTCATAATCTTCTTAATTTCCAAATTGCAGTTTTTTTGTTGATCCATGCCTCGTTTTTTTTTGCAGATCAGACACACAATCTCCTCTCTCTATCTTGATTCTGAAGAGATTCTAGACTGCTCAAATGCAAGCAGTCTTATCAGCTTTAGTAAAACTAATAATAGAAAGTCATTTGCTTTGCTATTCTTTCTAACATCTTTATAATCATTCATTTATATTCACATATATTTCTGGTACTGTAAGAGAACTAATGAACTTAACATTGTTAGATTTAGGAGAAACAAGAAATACAAAGCAAGACAGTAGTGATTATTAAATCAGGATGTTGCCAGGTTACAGAAATTTGCTAATACATATAGAATCATACAATCACAGAATGGCCTGGCTTAAAAAGGACCACAATGATCATCCAGTTTCAACCCCACTGCTATGTGCAGGGTTACCAGTCTCCAGACCAGGCTGCCCAGAGCCACATCCAGCCTGGCCTTGAATGTCTCCAGGGATGGGGCATCCCGACCTCCCTAGGCAACCTGTTCCAGTGTGTCACCAGCCTCTGTGTGAAATACAATACTCTTTACCACACTTAGCCACCTTAGGCTGTCTTCTGGACCACCACACTGAAATAAATGCATATGCACAGGTCTTTTGAATGTCATGTATAAGTGGAGGGAATTATAAGATGCTACATTCATTGTATTCTGTTCATTTCGCTCCTCATTCCTTATCAAATCAAATACTATATTTCAGTATAAACAATGAGATTGTCTTGGTGTGAGAAAGTCAAATGGGTTGTCAAGATATTTCAGCACTGTCCCTGGAATGGCATCATTTGACTAAACTCATAGTATTTCATAAAGGACTTCATGGTAGCATCAAAGTTTCAGAAAAACAAAACATTGAAAGTCTGTATTAATGTGTCTTTCACGGTATTGGCATCTTAACAAAATGAGACATTTGTTTCAAAGCAGCATGCTGCAAAACCCCTGCAGAGGAAGCCAAGTGTTAATATTTGAAATGTGTAAACCAGGAGCTTTCCTGGCCCCTCATCCTTTCTGGAGCTACACAGTAGATTGGCTGCAGCCTTTTCAGCCTCCCTCACTGACAAGGCATTCCAATCACAATTCTGACTTCCATCCTATTCAGCTGCATGGGCCTCAGACCCACATCACAGCTCTGCTTCTGCTGCTGCTGATTGGACTCCAGATCTAATGTGTCACCTTACCTCATCTAGGGCTGTTGGTGAATCAGTCACCATGCAGGCACTGCTCAGATCCTGCAGCATGCAGGCCTGTCAGATAGTATCAACGAAACCCAATTTCCTAAGGTAACAAGGCTGACAACTCAGCCAAAGAAAGTACGATCTCTATGGGAGGCAGTGATCAGAAAGTCTTCCCCACTCCAGTTCTTCTGAACAGCTCTGATTCCCCAGGCTAAGGATTAGCCCAACTGGGCACAGCTTGACTGAAGCCTACCTACATTTCTGCTATACCACTTCTTTGTACTCCGTACAGGAAGAAACATGGTAACTTCTGTAGTACTCACCTTTTCTTGCCAGTGGAGAATTTTATTCTGCCTGGAAAAGTCCTTTTTCAAATTAAGCACACCGTACCATAGCAAGTAGCAAGCACAATATCTGAGGTTCTATGGCAATCCACAGGGCCCAGGAGAAGCCAGCACCTTTTGCTGCTGAATGGCATCTCAGAAATACCAAAGTAGTTCTCTGAGTGCTGATGGCCAAAGATTCTTATCACACCACAGGGTGTTAAAAACTAATTTTTGTTTCCGTAAGGACTTTGCAAAGCACAACTTTTCTTCTCAGACTGTGTTGCTAACCCTTGCTTTCATTTCCATGTCTAGTCACAAATTATCCCATTGATTGACGCAGAACGCTGTGAGGACAGGTTGCTTTTGACATCAAATCACTTTTTAAAAAATAAAGCCTTCACTAGGAATAGACGAAAAAAGTCCTTCTGGTACTTGAGGGGAGCACATAAACAGGAGGGAGAATGACTGTTTACAAGGGTGGATAGTGATAGGACAAGGAGGAATGGATTTAAACTGAGACAGAGGAGGTTTATGCTAGATATTGGAAGAAGTTTTTCAGTAGAGGGTGGTGACGCACTGAAAGAGGTTGCCCAAGGAGGTTGTGGATGCCCCATCCCTGGAGGCATTCAAGGCCAGGCTGGATGTGGCTCTGGGCAGCCTGGTCTGGTGGTTGGCAACCCTGCACATAGTAGGGAGGTTGAAACTAGACAATCGCTGTGGTCCTTTTCAACCCAGGCCATTCTGCGATTCTATGATGTGCTTTGTCAGAGGCTCATGCAGATAGAAACACAAGACCTGTTAAACTCATAAGCAGACACCAAAACAATTTCATAGGCCATACTTCCATTAATAAAGTGTACTCTAACAAAGGGCTAACATCACTTGAGTATCTCTCACTTGGGGATTTTGAGTGCTTTCAGGACACTTTGAGCTTTGAAGTGATCTGAAGTCATACAGAATGGGGGCAGGAACAAGGTCAGCCTGCCAATAGGCAATCCGTCATCATGAGTGTATTAGCATTACACAGACAATATCAACAATCCCCAGCTGTTCAGGCACATATTTATAAATGAAACAAACACCCAGCATTCAGGGCACAGGCATCACACCCTGCTTTGCATCACAGAACACAGGTAGGGCCCAGCCCAACTGTATTTTGCGCAATCCAGTCTTGGTGCCTCTGAATTCCTGACTACACCACTTGCTCCAGTAGCAGCTCCCAGCAGTAGAGATGAAGGGTAGGGGAGCAGTACTTTCCCCACCTGTCCCTAAAGGCAGTTCTCCTGGCTCCCAGCCCAGTGTGTGGATAAGCAGCATTCCTGTGGGGCATTGGTGAGGGTCTCTGATTCTCTGGAGGAGGAGGAGATAAAGAAAAAGATGTCCTGGGGCAGGAAAACTGACCCTGAACAGCAATGTTCACTGTAGAGACACATCCCAGGCTTGCCACCTCAGCTTTGTCCCTGTTCCAGCCAAACACTTGCTGAACCAATTTCCTCCTAATCAGCACCACCCTTCGTGAGCAACACAGGAAGTTACCCATTTTCTAGATACAGCAAAATAGTGTTGAGATTGAATTTCCTCCCTGGAGAGAGGCAGAAGAAAAACCTTATTCCACTTCTGTTCCTACTCTAACAGATCCTCAAAGCAGCATTATCTACAATACCCAGAAATAAATTTAGCTTGCTGACTCCTGAACGAAAGAAAAGGACAATCAAGAATAACATAAAACCTGAGCTGTTGCTGCCTCTTTGACTGACAACTCTTTAAACCCAATGTCAGAATGACAGCATGTCCAGGCAGTAAATGACTTAAGATGCAATCTGGCAAGGTTACCTAGACTCCTCCATTTCACTTGTTCCGAAGTTTATCTCCACAACATTTGACTCACTGAACAAACATCAACAGTTGCTGCAGCTATTTTCTTCTTTCAAAAGTGAGGTACTCCTACTGTGTGACCCTCAGAACTAGTAGTACCATGACTAAAATACCCTAATTGGATGGGGGTAGTATATGCCTGCTGGACAATGAATATATTTTTAGCAAACAGTTCCCATCAGGAGTCTTGGAAATCATACAGTGTAGTTAGTTAAACACTTGGCTTAGCTTCAGTGAAGAGATAACACTCAGATATAAAAAAAAGAATATCATATTGTGGGAACTTCATCCCATGGTTTAATGGCCCTTGTGGAAGCATACAAGAAGCTGTGCACAGAACAAGGAAACAGGCAAGTAGGCAGTGGTCCTGGCAAATGGCAGAGTCATTTATTCTAATTAACTGAATTAAATTACAGGGGTCAGGCAAACTATCTTTCCACTACCAGCCAACAAAATCAATACCAAGGATTAGTCATAGCAAATTTAGTAGTGTTGCCTGCTATGAAGGTGGCTGGACATTTCCTATTGGAAGGCCTAATTTCAAGCTAATTATTCCTTGCAAAACTTCATCTGTCTGAACTGAAATTTTCCATATGTGATATCCAACTCTGACAGATCCTTCTGGAAAATTTTAGCAAGAGGCCAATCATGTCCAAGAGCAAAAACAGCAAAGAGAAAACTGCTTGGCCCTGCTCTTTGCTATGGCTTTTCTTTCTGTCTTCTTGCCCCTTGCTTCGGAGGAATGATTTGAAATGCACTAGAAAGTGGAAGCAAGCATCAAGAATGTGACTTTCACCTCCTCAGAGTCTCATGGAGTATCCCCAAAGCAAAACTCTGCTAAGCATCAAGTTCCCAGACACTCCATGGATGCTTAGTAGAGCGCGACAGCTGTGCTGCACTCACCAAGGTGGTATCCATGGTCAGAAAGCTCCCTGAGTGCAATCCAGAAAGCAACTTCACTGCAGTCCTAGAGGTGCTGACTCTGCATGATCAGAAATGTCTGGACTAAGAGCGGAAGGAGGACTGAAGGATGCAGTGGGTATGTGACATCAGTAGGCAGGAGAGAACACTGCTGTTTCCCCTACTAATGAGAGAAGAAGGGTGGAAATTTTTTCTAAAAGCAAACTTCTAAACAATAAATACTAAAAAAAGATAGTAAGAGAAGGTGCTCATTAATTGTTACTAATCCTCTTGCTCTTCATTCTAGCAGATGTGCTGATTATTCCTGGCCTACAACACAGAATGTAACCAAAGCAAATCCAATCATGCAGCAGAGCCTTCAATAACTCCATCTTCAGGATGCCACCAGGAATTCTATTCTAACCTGTTTAATGAGTTTGGGAGTAGCTGTCAGAGCACAATTTGGTGATCTGTTTTAATCATCTTTCCAGACCACTGAGCAAGAAATAAAACAGAATGTTTTATTATCTGGCTTGCTGTGTGCTGGGGCTTGGTATTTTTTCAGTTCTTATCCGAGAAATTAAATCTTTCCAGGACTGGCTCCAAAAAGTTTATGCTCAATTCCATAGGCTGGAGCCTCAGAGGTTAACCTAACCATAGTGAGTGCCCTTTGCAGAAATGACTGCAGATCAGTGTGCTATCACTTCCCTGCTGGAGGTGAACATTGCTCCATCTAAATCAGGAGAATTAGTTGTTTGAGCTTTCCTTAGGTGGTCTTGTGCCAGTTGATAAATTGACTTAGTATTTGCTGGATGGTAGTTCAACTTGGCTTAGTTTCCCTGAGGTGAATGTAGAGACCTCATGTTTCATCCACCTGATGGAGCAGTCCCCTTTGAAATCATCACAGGTTTTCCAGAAGGAGCCATCTGCCTCTATCCTAAAATTGTATTGCATAAATTCTTAACACAAAGTTTATGTCTCAGAGCATCTGTTTGCTGCTATATAATGCTGAAAAAAACAACAACAAGTGAAGATTGCCCCGATGCTGACGTATTTCAGCAGCTGACAGACATCTGGGTTGGAGATGTTGGGAGAGTGGCATACAAACTCTTGTAGATGAGCAAGGTAATGTGCACTCTTTATTCACTAGGGCTTCCTATGGTACCCATCTGCCACTGGAGAAGGCTGGCCTATTCTGTGTGTCTCCTCCCCTGTGAATCTGAATTCTGAAAGTGCATGATAAGAAAAACAAAGGCAATTCAAATATGCATAAGATCACATTTTGTTTAAAAAACTGCCATAAATTTGCATGGTTTAGACAAAAAGTCCAAACATAGTGAAAGCATATGCATGTGGTGCATTTATGGGCAAATCTCATTCTAATTTTCATCCCAAAATAATTTAGCCTTGGTATTCTTAACAAGCAAGTGTCATTGAACAAAACTACGTCCTTCAGTGTCCTTATCCACACTGGTGGGAAAGAAGATACAGAGCAACGAGAAACATGCTTAACACTTACAATTTCACTTAATTCTTCAAAATACAGGTTGAAAACATGAAAACTCATTTCAATCTGTGTTAGCTATCAGGTATCCTGATTTTATTGAGGGCAGATTTTGATTTGACTCATATCTTGTAGGAAAACCACAGGGAAAAGACTAACAGCTGGCCACCTTTAGGAAGATGCGTCTGTGGTTCCAGTCATAGCAAATGACTAATCCAAATTCAAGCAAGTATGAAAGAAGAGGAAGATACAAATGAAGACCCACTTCCCTCCCTTCATCTCAAGTCACAGCATTTACTTGTGCCAGCAGTGCAGAATTCAAGCTTGGCAGGAACAGCCACCAAAGTTGTTCCAAAGAGACAAAGGATCCCATGTAAAAGCCTGGGCAAGCATTGCATCTGTGAGCGTCTTCCCTTGATACACACACCACCCTTTAGAGAGTGTATGGGCCTCCTTAAGAAGACTACAGAAGGTGGGTCCATCCCATGGCCTCTGACCTGCGTGTGGCCCAGGACAGCCAGTGATGCAGCAGCATAAGCTTTTAACATTATTATGGGATTTTTAGCAGTATTTTTCTTGAGTCAATTGCATTTATCTTGAGCACGGACTATGTTGGCAATAAGGGAATGCTGTGGAAGGGAGGGCACAGTGCAAACTCGAACTCTGTTAGGCCTTTTTCTTTGTGAACTATTACAAAAAATAAATAAATAAATAAATAAATAAATAAATAAATAAATAAAAATAGAAGAGAGAGAGGGAGAGAAAAGAACAAATTGCCATTATTTTTTTACATCAGTGAATAAGCTTACCTCTGACTTCTCATACTTCCAGCCTCAAAAGTCTCCTATTCATGTAAGGAACAAATAGATCATCTTGTTTTCTTCATACGGTGTGTCTTCCTGGTTTTGTTCCAACATGGATCTTGCATTCATTATTAATGTTGTAGAAATAAAACATACAGCTGTTCATAACAAGAAGAAAATGATATCTTAGGAGAAAAAGATACCGAAGGAGGTTTGTAGTCTCTGTTCTTTCCAATCCTGGCCTCCTTTCATCCTCAGGATGAGAATACAGGCAATTTGACTATTTACAACCTTTCCTTTTTGAAGGCTGTTAAACTTCTTCCTAGTTGAAGCCTTAAGAAGTCCTTCCTTGCAGTTCTCTTGATGCTGACTCTCTTTATGGAACCAACCTGCTGATGAAAAGAAAGTCCTATGTTCCTCATCACTCCCTGGAAGCTAGTGAATGAAACTGATGTGAATATTCAGATGTTTAACCAGCCTGCACTCTCTAACCTTGAACTTTTGCGCACTGTTTGGATGGGCGTACGCTCCGCTGGGTGAAACACTGTCAGGATGACCGGGCCCAAAGTGTTGTGGTCAGTGGACTTACATCTAGTTGGCAGCCGGTTGCAAGCTGTGGCCCCCAGGGCTCAGTGCTGGGGCAGCTTCTATTTAACATCTTTATTAATGATCTTGACGAGGGGATTGAGTGCACCCTCAGTAAGTTCACAGATGACACCAAGCTGGGAGGGAGTGCTGATCTGCCTGAGGGGAAAAAGACACTACAGAGGAACCTGGATAGACTGGATCGATGGGCCAAGTTAACTGCATGAGTTTCAATAGGGCCAAATGTCAGGTCTTGCACTTTGGTCACAACAACCCTATGCAACCCCAGGCTTGGGGAGGAGTGGCTGGAAAGTTGCCTGATGGAAAGGGACCTTGGTGTACTGATGGGCAGTCGGCTGAATATGAGCCAGCAGTGTGCCCAGGTGGCCAAGAAGGCCAATGGCATCCTGGCTTGTATCAGGAGTGGTGTGGTGAGCAGGACTAGGGAAGTCATCCTGGCCCTGTACTCTGCACTGGTGAGGCCTCACCACAAGCACTGTGTTCAATTTTGGGCACCTGGGTACAGAAAGGAGATGGAGGTGCTGGAGCAGGACCAAAGAAGGGCAACAAGGCTTGTGAAGGGCTTGGAGAAATGCCCTATGAGGAGACACAGAAGGAACTGGGGCTGTTTAGTCAGAAGAAAAGGAGGCTGAGGGGAGACCTTATTGCTCTCTTCCAATATCTGAAAGGTGCTTACAGCAAGAGCAAGATTGGTCTCTTCTCAGTGGTGACAGGACAAGGGGAAATGGCCTCAAGTTCTCCAGGATAAGTTTAGGTTGGATATCAAGAAAAACATCTTTACAGAAAGGGTTGTTAAGCAGTGGAATAGGCTCCCCTGGAAGGCGGTTGAGTCACCATCCCTAGATGCATTTAAAACCCATTTGGATGTGGTGCTCACAGATATGATTTCGTGGAGGGATGTTAGAGTTAGGGTAGGATGGTTATGTTGTGGTTGGACTTGATGATCTTTAAGGTCTCTTCCAACCTGAGCAATTCTGTGATTCTCTAAATGCCAAAGCTCTCATAGTTTCATATCTATGGCATCATGAACTGCAGCCTTTTAATAAGCTGCTCTATTGATTCTGTTTCTCTCATAGACAAAGTCAGCCCTGGTCTAATGATCCAGCAGTTCTTTTGGTGATACCTGTTCTCAGTCTTACCCAATGTGTTGAATTCTGAAATATCTGCTTCCCATCATATCAAATAGAAGGTCTGGCATTTTAATGAGTGTATCATAGCGAGACTAGAGAAAGCTTAATGAAATCCATGCTGGGATATTTCATTATCCTACAGGCAATAAAGCCACCAAAACAAAGCCATTCATTATCTTTCCTATTAAGGAAGAAAAGCAATCTGTATCATTTAGATTATATTATTGTCCTCCCTGGTCAAAAATAATAGTGCCATAAAGATCATGAAAGAAAGCAATGTATATTATTCGGTTGTTTGTTTCCACAGTAGGAAATCAGTATTTTAAAAGTAAGAATAAGCTTGAGGGCTCAACTGCATTAAAATTGTCTATTTTACAGCTCATTGCATTGTTAAGTAACATTGCAGTGCAATTTGGGCTGTGGGATATAGTTTTACAAAAGGGTAGACATAGCACTTGCAAATTTCTTTTAATGTCCCATTCCCCCAAATAACACGTTACATAGAACCAAGTTCAATGTTTGGATTTTTAAATCTTCACTAAATGGTAATGACTACGAGCACTCACAGCAGCAGGCAGCTTCTGGACCCTAATCCTGAAAATGTAATTGTTTCACAAGTGTTGCATTAAACACTTCGGGACTGTTTGTCTCTGTTGTGTGTCTTGTTAGAACAGCTTATAATCTCCTCGTGATCCTAATAAGGGATTTGGTGTGTTTGGGTATTCCTCCAAACTCTGTGGTAACAGGCTGGAAATAATTAGGTAAAATGCTCTGTTATTACCATGACACCCCAGAGAGCCAGGTAAGTACCTCCTCTAGCCAAGTGGCTGCCAGGCACTACCTGAGGCCCTACCTACCAGAGAGCTCTGGCCATATCCAGCAAGGGAATACTGTAGCTGGCCATCAGACCCTAAGGTGAAAATGTGCCTGATCCTGAGAAGGATAGCTCTCAGCTTCCTATGCTTAAAATGGAAGGAATGGGGACCTTTACCACAGCAGAATCCCTACTGTCTGCAAGCAGAAGGCACTTAGTTTAGACATTGTGTTTAGTGATGATTCCACCAGAATTAGTCCAAGGCAGCTGTGGTCTAGATCGGAGTAGGTTCGTATAGGGTTTTGATTCAGCCAGGTTAGGATTTTGATTCTAGGAAATGCATTTTCACAGTTTCCGTAGTGCTTTTATTTCAGTAAAACCAAAATGAGATTCCAGTTGCCTTGGCTGTGGGAAGTAATCTGAAGCCAAAACAAGTGGTTTAGAGGCACCAGTTGAAATCAGATGAGGATGCAGAAGAACAAGTCATGATAATGCCCAGCTCTAGAGTGAGGTCTCCTACAAATTAATGACAAAAAAAAGGTGGTAGTAAAGACAGACAGACTGTGAAAGCAATTATGTTCCAGGTTCCTCCACCAAGGGTTTTCCCAGCACACAATTTTTTTTTAAGAAGTTCACTTGTAACAAGATTTCTTATTTAGTAAAATAAATAAAAGTCATGAATAAAACATTTTTCATTTTTGTGAAGGGGAAATTTTGGATTACATTCCATGTTTTTAATTAAAAAACTTCATTATTGACTAGTTATTTCTTCAGGCAACTAGAATGATTATTCAATGGTAGCATTTCAGTTCTATATCATTAAATAGACTAAAAAGATAAAAAGGCATCCTCCAAAGTTGAACTTTCATTTTCAGATTCACCATTACGCCATTACAATATTTAATCGTAGGTCATTGGCAGAACATCTTTTGTGGCAATTTGGCTTTAAAGCAATGAAGTTCTTAATGCCACTATAACATAATTTTTCCATGCCATTTTCAGCTTAGCTGAAAGCAGAGGGCAAAATATTGCCTTTGGGTACATTAATGTAAGTTGCACAGACAGATGAACTTAATTTAGTGTTTCAAGTTATAAACTCTCATTCAAATACATAAGAGCTATATCTAACTCTTAAGCTGGTGTCTAAAATATATCTCAGTTTAGGTCATAACGCATGAAACTACAATCTGTATTAAATTAATTTTTCATCTCAGCAAATACTTATATAGTACTTATCAGCCACAGAGCTTTCCAAAGGACATCCATCTGGGTGAACTGAAGCGTGTGCTAACAAATTCACTTACCTAAGGTCATGCTGTGAGGAATAAGACCAAGTCTCTCAAGTCTCCCAAGACTCTAATAAGAAGGTAACTTCTCCAGAACCGAAACCAGATATGATTATGTGTGATCACACTTCTATCCTAGAAACCACAGTTCTAGTCAGAGATCACAGAATCACAGAATTGTAGGGGTTGGAAGGGACCTCCAGAGATCATCGAGTCCAACCCCTTGTCAACCTGTCAACCTTCACCACTCAGTTTTTCTCTGGTCATCCAAACAACATCCCAGACAACATTTGTGTTTTCCTCTTTCTAATCTTCGATACAATAAATGCAAACAAGAAAAAAAGCAGGACTTTTAGCAGATCTTCCTTTGTTTTTATTCCAGGCTTGGTATTCAGTAATGCTTTGTACCAGCCCTGCTACTGGCAGAAGGCCAGCAATGAAACTTGAAATCAAAGGGAGACAAATATTTCATGTTCCCTATTAAATACTTCTGGATATAGCCCAGAAGTTCTTTAAAAAGCCCTTCTTAAGAAGTATATATATAGATGACAACAGAATTGATTGTCATTTTACCCAAAAAGGTAACTTTTTTTTTTTTATTTTTAATATTTCAACAGAAAGTTGATACAGTATCTACTGTAAATATTAGGTCATTAGATGATAAGAAATACTCACTCATTGACTTGACTTTATTATAAGTAATAAAACTTCAATAACCTTTGTTTAATGTTAAACAAAAACTGCATATTAAAAGATGTCTTCTAAAAAGATATATATGAAACTGAATAGTCATGGCAATAGAGCAGAACACATTCAGGATGATTACTAGATTCATAGATAACATGGACAAAACGGTATAATTGTCTTCATTGTGTATGGTAGTTTTAGAAAGCAATATCACTAAGAAGAGATGGGAACCATTTGAGAAACATAGAAGAAAGCATAACAGGCATCTAGTTGTTGATTCATCAAAGAGGACATAAAACTAATTTCAGAGTAAATAATAGCTAAAAACCCTGCGTTAACATAAATTCGTATATATACACATAGATACACACACACACACACACACACACACACTGAGCTGGTCAAAGATATGGAATGAGAAAGAAAGCCCAGTAAGAATATTTTGCCAGAAGCAATGTTTATTTGCCAAACAAGGGCTTTTTCCTTTAAAATTCTCTTCAGGAGTCTCACAATCAGTGATGGTGTGAGCTGAGATACCCAAAGCGCAAGACATGAGATGAAGTAAAAAGATGGCACAAAATGCAACGTTAAAAGAGTTTTCTAAAAAGTAAAGATCCTTTGAGACAAATGTTTGAAAACTCAGTTTCAGAAATGAAAGATGTTCTGGTCTTTCGTATAAAGACTCACTTCACCTTATCATCCCAAAGTTAGAACATCCATACTGTTGAAAAAGTTGTGGGCAAAATTCAGTGGTAGATACTTAGTGTATAATCAATGAATATTAAGATGTTATAATTATGATTATGATAATTATGATTATGATATAATTAAGTTCCCATACACTTAGCAATCTTTGAATTGAGGATTCATCTTCAATGATTATTTTGTGACAACTGTAAAGTTAAATCATAGTTTGGTCAAAAAAAAATAATAATAATAATAATTTTTGACTGCTGTAAGGATGACAAGTGCAGCTTATTAAAGGATCACTGACCCATCACAAAAACATGAATGAGAAACTGATGATGGATCTATTAATGTTTTCTATACTTAAATACTTAAAAGCCTTTTAAGTCACATGATTCTTTTAGAATGAAAATAAGGTAGCAGCATCATGGACTAACCTAGAGCAGAGACAGAGAGAATGGAAACATACTGCTAAGTTTTGTTAAATTGTTCCAGTATTTTTGTCACAGCAATGATGAGGTGAAGAAAACTGAGACATGGTTTGCTGGAGAAGTAGTATTTTCATTAGTTATATTTTGGGGAAAATAAAAGTTCAGGTACACACTCTCATTCAGATGACAGAAAAGCTTGTCTCAACTTGTCTGGATAAATCATTTTGTTTAGCGCAGATTGTTGCATCTGCCTTCAAGTTTATGCTTTCTCTCATGATGTTTTCAAAGCATCAACAAATGTGAACGAGAGCGATAGCGAGCAAAACATCTGGTATTAGCAACAGACAACACCTGTTCTTTTATCAGGTTCATGCTGCCAAACACTGCATTCAGTATAGCCAGAATTTTATACACAGTAGATACAAAAAAGACAAATTAACACCCTTGTAAATTAAGGCTCATCAGCATATAAAATCAAAGCAAGCAAGCAGACTGTATCACAGCTTTTTATCTCTTACACATTCACATATTCCTCTACGGGAATGATGACCAACAGTTGTTCAAAGTACCACCTTAGGAAAAGCAATCTGAGAAAACAGCCACTGGCCATTCTATTTTGTATCTGCATTTTTACTTTACACAGTTATATTTTCAGTTATGCTGAGGCTCTTGGTCAAACTTTTACATTTGCATCACAGCAACACTAAGTGGAAGAGTGCATAAACACCGTCTGTCTGTGCTGTACAATTCCTCTAATCTGCCCCACTAATATCCTGCCAAAAGTTTCACATAAACCCCAGGACTTAATCTACACAATTTTCAATTTAATAAGCGGTCATGTCTTCATTTCATACAGAACTCAGAGCTTCTTTACTGTATTTGAGTAAAAAGGACTTACCACAGGTATAAACTCATCCCTAATTCAGTTACTTATGCCAGCAGCAAATCTTCTAATTCATACCCCTCAAGAGGTCTTACTCTCCTGCTCACAGCACTGTGCTGTCATTGGACTTCATGTGAGCAGGAGATCTTCATGTCTTCAGTTGGTCAGAGAGCAATGTTTGTTGGTCAAGTGGTTTTATTTCTTAAAGTTTGGGTAAATGTGAATGAATGTGCTCCTGAAGAGTGAAATCATAGAATCGCTAATGTTGGAAAAGCCCTCTAAGATCATGTAGCCCAACCACTAAGACATCGCACCGTGCCCACTAACCATGTTCCTCATGGTTCTTGAACACCTCCAGGGATGGTGACTCCACCACCTCCCTGGGCAGCCTGTGCCACTGCCACACCACTCTTTCTGAGCAGAAATTTTTCCAAATATCCAACCTGAAGTCTTTGTGAGGCAATAACAACATCAGCAGTAAGATAGGAAAAACCTTCCAATGCAATGTACAGAGAAATAATTCTGAACTCCAGATCTGCTTTACGCTCAACACTGACTAAATTTTGTTAGACATCACATTATGCTCCCAAGACTAACACAAGGAAAGTATATTAGCCAGCCACAAGCCTTCGAAATTAATGTTTGACTGTTCAAAACTTACTCAAATTTCTCAGATCGTGCTTTTCCAGGTAGCAATTGTGGAGGGATTACTCTGGGGAAAGTTTTTTTGTTGTTGTTGTTTTGTTTTTATGTTTACAAGCTTCCTTCAATCCCTTTTGGAAAAAGAAAAAAAAAAAAACTAAATTAAAATTCTGGGTAGGACAGATAAATGAGTTGCATAGCCAGCAGAGAAAAAGCTAATAAGCATTTCTCAGCCTGAGGCTGGCACCAGCAAAAGCCTGAACACTCAGCCTGAAGTTGGCACAATTACGAACCAGCAGGAATAATAACTGGACAGACAAAGTAGCAATGTAGCAAGTTCCAAGCATCAGAAGGTAAAAAAGAGATGCTGTCACTTCTTTCTGTTGAATCTTTGCCATACTAGAGAAAAGGATCCAAGGCTCACTTGGCTAAAAAGTAAAAGCAAAACAGATTCTTTAATCTACTTCTTATGGCACAAGATTAACAAAGGGGGAGTCTTGTGCTCTGGGGCTCCTTTGTAAAAGGTTGCTTTTGTATTTTGTTCAACAACTACTTAAAATATATGCACAACTGGGCTCAGGTTCTCTCGGTTTCAAGGACACTGGAACAGGTTGCCCAAGGAGGCTGTGGATGCCCCATCCCTGGAGGCATTCGAGGCCAGGCTGGATGTGGCTCTGGGCAGCCTGGTCTGGTGGTTGGAGACCCTGCACATAGCAGGGGGGTTGAAACTGGATGATCATCATGATCATTTTCAATCCAGGCCATTCTGTGATTCTACCTATCTGTTGCCTAACCTGCAGAATCACATACTTACTGTTTCTGACAACGGAATGGTGTTTTTCTGCAGACAGCTCCAACATCAATAAGACCACAAGGGATACTGGCTTTTAGAAATAGCGTTAACCTTGTTGAGTGGGCAGCCTCCAAAGGAGGGGAAGTCTTGCTGCTTCTGAAACTCAGGAAAAGATTGGCCAGGAGTTCCCAGTCTCCTGGGAAATGGGTTATAATTTCCCGTCAGTCTCACCTCTATGACTGGTAAGATCAGCTTACAGGAGGATCTGCTGTGAGATAATAGTGACTAATTCCCATTTTGGCACCTACACATCATGAAATGGATTCATCCAACCACATATATCTGAGACATTTGGGCCAAGTTCTTCTTTATGGTTCATGACAAGAAAAAAGAAATATCTACAGGTAATTCCTCTGATTTGCTAAGGATGATTGAAAAGTGCCCGCTGTTTGCTAGCAATTATAAAAGAAGCCTGTGGTAAGTAGCTCAAATACAGACATTGACATTTTGCTAAATTGATACTGTACAGGTGCTTAGATGAGCATGGTTCAGCCATTTTAATACAACGGTAGTGGAACTGCATTTTACATCATGTCTCACCGCTGAAGCAGGACACTTACCAGGCTCAAAGGGGGCTCAGATCAGGCCATCCAGCATAACCTCAGCACCGTGCTATCTGGTTTATGATCTCATGTGGGAATACTGTCCCAGCAACTCAAATCAGGATGGCAGTATGGAACTTTATGAGAGCTTTCAGCAAAATAAATGATGACACAAAGTGAATTTAGTCACAGTTTGAAGTGGTCAATCCTGCCCACAAGTGCTCCATAAATGTTTGGTTTGGAGTTTACTTCAGAACAGATACAGCCAGATCTTTCAACACACATTCAGGATGACAGCTTCTGGTTCAATTAATGTGCTTCCAGTAGCTGGTATAAGTGTGTTGACATCCACATCAGCATTGTCTGAAGATTTCACATGTAGAAGTCTTGTTTCTGTTCCACCTCATGGCATTCTTCAATGGCACTGCTGCCTCCCTGCTGTGAGTTGAGCTGATGCCTGGAGGCTTTTCACACTTGCTTCAATGAGAAGAGGGCAGGAAAAGAAAGAAGCTGAAAAAACTGCTCTGAGCATCAGTAACAATGCCTTGAAGTACCTGATACCCAACCTCTGACATCTTTTCCCTCACGAACAGGCAGTATATCTGGGCAGCTAAAGAAAGACAAGTGAAACACAGGTTACCTGCTTAACAGGACATGGGACTTAGTGACATGGAAAAGATCAGCGTACTCACTGCTTTATTTGTCTTGGGTCTCCACTGGCATGCTGTGCTCTCAGGCCTCCCAGATCCTTGCATTTAATGGCCACGTTTGCTGGAGTGAATAATAATCATTGCAGCTGGAATTGGCCATAATGACATAGCATGTTGCTAATGTACGCTATGGGCTGATGGGATGTTTCTGGATGTATTTTCCCAGTAGTCCTCTCTGAACCCGGGTATAGGGAATTCCAGAGCAACGCGAGAGAACCCTCCCTATCCTTCAGTATAAAGAATCAAAGGCTGAGAAATCCAGATTGGCTCAGCACTATGCTCCCACTTGAATATTTCTGGAAGCTCTTTGTAACAGGTGCCCACCTGCCAGGCCAACCCTGATACTGGTTTTTAAGGATGTTTCCTTCATTTTTAAAATGTAATGAAACCTTGTTTGCCAGCCATCTCAAACCCAATAGTCACTGAGATGACCAAGAAACTTATCTGTGGTACATAGTTGTGACCAGTGTTGTTTTCTTTAGTTCCTCCAAAAAAAAAAGTGAGATCTAGTGCACAAAAACTGCTGTCAGGAACCAATCATACATAGTACATGGAAAGCATCTGCTTCAAAACTGCACTATTTCTCCAATTGCTAATTTAGACATAGACAATGAGGAGCATGTTCCGAAGAAAAGTGGTACTTGAACTAAACGACATCTGAGCTCAGATATTTTAATTCTCAAAGAACTCCGTGAAATAACTTTATTGAAGCTACTATTTGCTGATGTTATGGTATGCAGAACTCAGAGCAACCTATCCTAACTATTCCTTTAAATAGACTGAGCTTTAGACTACACTTTAATCTAAGACTCAAGTCAGTTCTTAGATTATCCAAATCATATTACTGTTAAACTTCACCAGCAGCTTCCAAAATTTACAGTTCTTTAATTATTAACCAGACAGCCCATAGAGGTAAGAAAGACAGACTTAACTTTCCAGCAGCATTCTTGAAACACAGAATTGCTATCTCCATTTCAGGTAGAGCTAGTTTTCCAGTCTCTGATTCAAATCTGTGAAAGTGTGTTACTAGAAGGCTGATAACAAATAGCAACAAATTTCCTTATCTAAGAATGTTATGAGAAGAGACAATATTTGAAACAAAAGATCAAAGTTTAAAGATTAAAGTATGCAGTTTAACAGACATTACTCTAGCAGCTGGTCAGCTAGGTTAGACCAGGATGTTAGATCCTACAATCCGCAAGGAATTTTAAGGATCAGGGAAACAGACAGTACTGAAGATAAGTCACTTGTATGTGAATAAAGAACAGAACTACTCCACCACAGTGGACTTCATAAAAAATTAAAATTAAATTAAAAAAAAAAAATCTTAAAAAAAAGAAAAAAAAAAGCCATACTGGTAAGAGCAAAAAGAACCAGCCAGAGACTGAAAAAATCAACATTCCTGAAATTACTTCTAAGAATAAACTTTCAACTGAGACCTACATAGAAATTTTCTTTGGCTAGCTAATAGATGCTTATGTAAATATTCCAAGTCATCATAAGAGAATGTCACAAATACACAAACCTTCCTACTCTCAAGCTCATCAACTGTCTCATGCAATTCAGTGTCACCTGCAAATTTACTGAAAGCGTGCTCAATCCATTCATCTAGATCATTGTGAAAAACATGAAATAAAACTGGCCCTAATACTGAGCTTTGAGAAATATCCCTGGTGACTGGCAGCCAACTAGGATGAACTTAATTCACTGTGATTATTTCAGACCTATCAGCTATTCAGTCAGTTCTTCACTCAGTGAACCATACACCTATCTAAGCTAGGAACAGACAGCATCTCCAGGAAAATTCCATGGGAAGCAGTGTCAAATGGTTTACATTTAAAATGCCATTTTAAAACACAGATAGAAAACATCCACTGCTTTTTCCTCATCTCTTAAGTAGATCATCTTCTCATAGATCAATTTATTCAGGTAGGACCTGCCTTTCATAAACCCATACTGGCTGCATCTGGTCACTTAATTCCTTTGATTTTAGTCCTTAATTCATTTACTTCTGTAAGCACATTCTGATCAACAATTCAGATACAGAAGAATGCTGGAAAAGTCTAGTCAGTAACAAAACCCCAATCAAAGTGAAAAATAATATGTTCATTCAATTCACTTGAAGACTGCTCACCGAGAAGATGCATGAAAACCTTTAACAAGGTAGCAGCTATATCAACAGCAAGGACAGGGTGAACTAGTAAGAGGAAAAGTTTATCTGGAAGCTTTCACAGAGCTTGCTGGTATGGATTCACTGTTACCAAGAAAAAAAAGCACGGTGTTGAATGAAATGCCGAGGCACAAAAGCATAATGGGATTTTCATGTAGATGTTCAAGTGAAGAACTCTCCTTCAAATAACGTACAAGAATCACGTGTTACTCAATCCTAGGTATAGAAAGGATTATATTGCTTCTTTGTTCCTTTGTCATGCTGCAGTGAGTTTCCCTAGGATACTGGAGGAGATCAAACTCTCTCCCAGAGCAGAGTGTTATTCTGACTTCCTCCTCAGTTCCCTTTACTCCCTCCGTTAGGAAATTTCAGCCACATCATGTTACACACACTACTACACATACTGTTAGAGAGAAGTAGGGGAAAATGAGCTTCACTCAGTCCCATATAGGTTTCTACTGACCCAGTTCATTTCTGTGCTGTTCTGGATTCACTACCAACTATAGCCAAGCTGACTCGCAAGTCCTACACACTGTTACTACACTCCATACTGTCATCATGACACACACAGTTCAAGGAGAACATTTCATTTTCTTTGCTATCTTAACCATAACATTGCCCCCATAAGGAGGTTAGCTCAGACTGGTAACTTGCCTTCTGCTTTGACGCAAAATGTCTTTTCACACAATCACAAGAATCACAAGAATCACAAGAATCACAAGAATCACAAGAA